>NW_007253285.1:268180-280380 GCF_000164805.1 Carlito syrichta
CTGCCGTTGGGACGGATGAGTTAGAGACTGGGGTTGGGGCAGACAAAAGGTGAGAAAGACGAGACGGGATCGGGCCATGGCAGCGGGCGAGCCCCGCGGGCTGGAGCGCCTGGGGGTCGCGCCGTGACACGCATGGTGACCCCGGACCGGCGGCTGCGCTGACCTCCGCGAGCTGGAGCCGGGCTCGGCGAACCGGGGACCGCGCTGGAACAATGGACAACTTCTTCCCCGAGGTGAGTGCGCTCCGGCCCCGACCTGGCCTCCGGAGCCCGCGGGGCGGGAGCGATCTGCCCACCGCGCCGCGCGCTCTGGGGCCCCCTCCCCAAGCCCGGGAGGGCGAAGCTTGCCGGGAGTCCCTGGAAGTCACCCCCGCCCCCACCCGGAGTCCGATGAGTAAGCCCAGGCAGGTTCGGTTTTGTCCCGCGCGCCCACTTGGCCCCGGGCTGGAGGAGGGAAGGTGCGCTTGCCTTTTGCGTAGGCGGCTGGTCTCGGGGTGCCCCCTGCACCCCGCGCCAGGTGAGGCGGCGGGCGCCGGGGCTCGGGCCCGGGGAGGTCTGCCTTGCCTGACTGCTCGGGTGCGGGGAGCCCAGTCAAACGTCCCCCTGGGACGCGCCTTTCTCCAGGGAAGGTCGGGTCTGGTATTTCCTTTGCCAAACGTGCCGGCTTCCTGTGCCGGGCTTCAGACGCTTCCAGAGGAGCCGGCTTAATGAAGTGCGAGAAGGAGAGCAGGGGTTCAGTCAGTCACTGTTTTCTGCGCCTGCCGGACCTTCTGCGCTCACCCAGAAGTGTTCTCTTAGGGTCTGGGCTAATTCCCGAGGGTGGGATCAAAACGGTGATGCGTTTGGGCTGGCTGACTGTCCTTGGCAGATTTTGAATTAGGGCAGATTTTGAATTAGAATCGAAAGGAAATTCGTTTGGGGCAAACAGTGTTATTTGAAAAGATGAAACTGATGCCCTCTTTAGGGCCATTAAGGGCGGGACACTGAAACTTAGCTTGAGTGTCTTGTCTTTTTTTCCTGGGATCGAGAGTTACTGTGGTTTCTTGGCGCCCTTTCCTTTCTTGGTTGTGTTTATTTAATAAATTCTGTTTAAGTTTGAGGTTTGAAGTGGCTCAAAGTAAACTGAGTTGACTCGAGAGAGTACGATGTGATTTTCGTTGAAAGCCAGGGAATGTTTTGTGAATCCAGACCAGCCTTGGAATCTTCCAGCAAATCAGCTTGGGGAGGGTTTGCCTCTGTGTTCCCTAGCTTGGTTTATCTGACTTAATTGGATATAATATTTCAAGTCGCTCTGCCTTCTGGAGGCTCACTTACTGTGTTCTCAGACAACTATTTATAATGGCCAAAGTGCTACATATATTCTTGCGTAATAGTAATGTCCAGTTTTTCAAAGTGGTGTCTCACATGTGATACCCACATTGATTGTGGACGGGAGGGTGGAAGGGAATGAATCAATAGTGCATATTTTTCTTTTGCAAAAAAATGAAATGTATCCACGATTGTGGGCGTTTTCTAATCCGAAGACCTTTGCTTTCATGCTTGCCAGAAGGCACCAGAACTTCCAGCGAGAGTTACAGGTTGTCCAACAGCAAAGGACCCCTGGGCTCCAGTGAGTTCCGGTGTTTAATTGCTTTCATCTGTAAGAAAACTGAGCCTTTGCCTCTAGGGCAATAATTCTTAACTTTGTTTTTGTGTCCTGGGCCCCTTAGAAACATCTGATGAAAACACAGAGTTTGTATTTGGGTTGTTGGGGTCCCAGTCGTCCTGAAGCCGGTCTGAGCACCGCAGGGGTCCCCGGCCTCCCCTTGGGGAGAACTCTGCCCCCTAGTGCAAGTGGGAGGAACTTTGGGACACCAAGCCATAGCTGCAGCAAGCTGACCTCACGTTCCCTGGTTGGATTTGAAGTTTCACTCACCTTTCTTTTCTTGCACAATACCTTAGTCCGGTGTTAGGAGACCCGGTTGTGGGGTTTTATTTCAGGGACTGGCATAATATCGCGGTTGGCCGTCTGCGGTCATCCATCCCATTCTCCTCACTTTGTGGACAAAGAATCTTAACCCAAAGATGTTGCCTCTTGCCCAGTGTTGAAGGGCTTGTGAATTCCGGAGCCTTTTTCCTCTGCAGCTGGCGACTTTGATAATTCGGGGAAATTTTCATTTAGTTGTACTTTTAATCTGGTAACGTAGTTGAATTGCAGTATTGGTTTCTAATCAGCTTTTAAATTTCCACCTTTAAACATAATCACTTTGGGGCAATCCCTTCGGGTCCCCTCCCAACGTGGGAGCTTTTCTGTGCGCTCAATAAATCTTGCTTTCCAAAAACAAAAACCAAAAAACACATAATCACATTGAATGGGAAGCAGAGAGCCCCAGAGAAGCTGAATAGTGGTGTATTAATTGGAGACACACGTCTACCGTGGATCCCCCTCTTTCCTGACTCTCTTATGTCTTATCACAGCGCATCTTTTGGTTAAACTGTCCAGGGAAGAAAATGTTATAATGTCCTGTTAGAATAGAAACAGGGAGTGTGAAGAGATACATTGCCAAGGACAGCCGAGTCGGGAAACCTCTTTATCATTGAGTGGAGTCCTGATGTTCTTTGCTGACTTTTCCCATAGTGGTTTAAGGATATTGACTTGTTGCTTGTTGGACAGTTTGAAGGGAATACCAACAATTGGAGAAAACGTCCTGAAATGAGAGGCTACATGTGTGAACTCCGTGCACAAATAGCCAAATAATAAAGAGATGGGAGTGATTTGTGACTCGCCACTCCTACCTAGGGTAGACTGGAGAATCTCAAACTGGGTACCATTGCCAGGTGATTTTTTTTTTTTTTTTGAGTCGAAGCCTCACTCTGTCGTCCAGGCTGGAGTACAGTGGCACACTCACAGCCACCGCAGCCTAGACCTGCTGGGCTCAGGCGATCCTTCCACCTCAGTCTTCCAAGTAACTGGAACTACAGGCACGTGCCACCATGCCCGGCTAATTTTTAAATTTATTGTAGAGCTAAGGTCTTGCCAAGTTGCCCAGGCTGGTCTCGAACCAGTGGACTCAAGGCAATCTTCTCACCTCGGCCTCCCAAATTGCTGGGATTATAGGCATGAGCCACTGCGCCTGGCCCAGATAATTTTTTTCATTGAGGGGGATTGTCCCTGGGAGTTGTAGCACATGGTACAGCATCCCTTCTAGTCACTGGATTCTTTTCCCTCATGCCCTCCTCTCCTGTCGCACCAGTGTGACAGCCCAAAATGTCTGCAGACATTGCCCAGTGAACCAGGAAGCAGAATAATTCCGAGCTGAGACCCACGGAGCTAGAACCCTGGAGCAATTGCCCGGCAGTACTGATTGCTGTATGTTGCAGGCACGGCTTTCTTGTCTGTGCTTGCTTGTTTTGGTGGGATTTTCCCGCCTCCTGGCGGGAGGCCTGGAAGGCTTGGGAGGCTTGTGCCAGTCAGCTGACCACTGCCAACTTCAGAGTATTCTCTAGGCTCTGAGGACCTGAGTGCACCAGACTCCCCTATTTCAGTTGCTTCATGGCCTTCATTAGATTTTTATGACTTCTCTCGAGTTAATTGTGCGTATGCTTTGGGGAAGCATGTTTCTGCAGTATTTCTAAGTAGTAAAAAAGTTGATTTCAGGCAGAAACTAAGATTAGGTATGTGTGTAACGAGAAGCAATTATAACTTAAAAAAGCAAACAGAAAGGGCTCAACCAGCAAAGTGCAAGGCTACTGTGCAAACTTGCTGTTGATGTTTTGAAGTGGACACTGTTTCCATGTCCTCAGGGCCCAGTCCAGCGCCTGGGAGACAAGTATCAAGGGATCTTGACCTTTCTGTTTTCCATTTGAGGCACAGGTGTGGCATAGTGGTTGTGCAAGCGTGAGATAGTTTGAGGAATATTAATGAGACTCGATTGACTTTGATCTTCAGAATATGTGTGTAAAATGTACATAAGTAGGATACGCATACGTACAGATATAGAAAGCAGGCATTCATGTTGAATGCACACATTACTAGTGGAAAAACATTCCAGCTGTGCACACTCTTTCTCACAGCCTGGTTTCCTTTGGATTGGAACAGACCTCAGCTCTAAGGATGTTAAGTGGAAATACCCACCACCTCCACTTAACTTGAGATGGGCCCTTGATTATGGTTGTTACCTGAAGTTGTTCAGATAGCTTTTTCAGCCAGAAATAAAGTTCCCAAGCCGATTTTTCTCCCTATTTTGTAGCGCGTTTTTTTTGTTTGTGATCTGTTGATATTTCTTGTTAGAAAAAATTGGAGATGTTGCTATTTTTGGCACCTCCCCCAGCCCTCCTCAGTGTGTAAGTGGGGATTGCTGAGGACTTCCTTGTGCCACCAAATCCTAAAGGCAACCCCTTTGACAACTGTAAAATCTTATCAGGGCTGGGCGCAATGGCTCACACCTGTAATACCAGTATGTTGGGAGGCTTGAGGTGGGAGGATTGCTTGAGCTCAGGAGTTTGAGATCAGCCTGGGCAACTCATGGCCACCCCTGCACCAACCTGCTGGGTTCTGGTGATCCTTCTGCCTCAGCCTTCCAAGTAGCCGGAACTACAGGTGTGCGTTAACCATGCCCGGCTAATTTTTTGATTTATTGTAGAGACGAGGTCTCACCAAATTGCCAGGGCTGGTCTCGAGCCCGCGGGCTCAGGCAGTCCACTCACCTCGGCCTCCCAAAGCGCTGGGATTACAGGCTGAGCCACTGAGCCCAGCCTAGAACCTTTCTTTATGGGGGGGAAAAAAAAATCAGCCTGGCGTGGTGGCACACACCTGTGGTCCCAGCCACTCAAGAGCCGGAGGCGGAAGGATCACCCAAGTCCAAGAGGTTGAGGCTCCAGTGAGCCGTGATCATGCCACTGCACTCCAGCCTGGGCGACAGAGTGAGACCTTGACTCAAGACAATAAATAAAATGAAAATCTTATCAGGAAGTTAGCAGGGTCCTTCTCCCTTTTCTCACAGTAGAGTTACAGTGCCTTGCCTTTTCTGGATCTTTCAGAAAGATTTTCATTATCAAGTACTTTTTTTTTTTTTTTTGCCCCTGCCATACTGGGGACAGCAAAGCCGGGAAGCAGCTGCAGTAGGACAGTTGCTCTTAGCAGGGAGAGAGGAGCTCCCGGCCAGGGCGGGCAGAGGGTAGACAGCTCCCCACCCCATATCATGTGGCTCCGGCTGTTCTCGAAAACTCAGGCACAAGCCGGTGTGGGCTGGGCCTTCACCGTTTAACTAGAGTGGCGAGTGAGGGAGCAGTGTTTGCCTTTGCTGCTCAGCTGGCTTTAAGTGGGGTCACCTTTGAGGACATGAACCTTGGATGTGCTCTCCTGCTCTTGTGATCGGTGGGATATAGGAGACTTTATTATGAATGGGTTCCAAAACTTTGGAGTCACAGATATGTAACATCTTCATGTCACAAATTTGCAGGGGACTTTCAAGAATGAGCCACCGACCCCATCCTTGCTGCCCCCAGGCCCAGTGAAAAGTACCCTATCTTAGTCCAGAGCCTGACTGCATACTCACTGTCTATGGGCCTGCACTTTTCTGGTCTTTATTCTTTTTTGGTAGAGATGGGATCTCACTATGTTGCCCTGCCTGGTCTCGAACTCCAGGCTTCAAGTGATCGTCCTGCCTTGGCCTCCCAAAGCGCCTGGCCATTCCTGGGCTTTTATCTTCCGGTCTGTAAGTGGGCATCATAGTGTCAACCCTGCGTGGTTATCAGCAGAATTTGAAATTAGATTTACAGAGCACTTGGCATGTAGTATAGGTGAGTAATAACAAAAAGTTCTAGTGACTGTACTTACAAATTCAGAATGAGTGGCCCTTGGTGAACGAAATACCACTTGTGGTGCAGGAAATCTGGACCTTAGAGCTATTGTTGCCAGCACTGGGTCATACGTGTTTTCTCTTTTTCACCTTGCACACGCCTGGCAGATTGTATGTTTCCAGAATTCTGTCTAGAGCGTGATCTTATTGCTTATGCGGTGCGGTGAAGTTTACATTCCTCAGTTTGGTTTTCAAGGCCTTCTGGTCTCCTGCCTCTCCGTTCTTTTCTCCCACATGACTTTACTCTCAAGGATCGATTACCAGGTCTACCCCATCCTGTGGAGAGAGGGTTGGAATAGATCCAATTGTGTGAGCAGTGCTCGCTGCTGATCGGGTGTCCTGCTTGGCTGGCTCCTTTTTGAAACCATCGCTGACGGTCTAGTTCACGGTGGCGCCTCTTCTCTCGTCTGAACCTGGCTCTCTCTCTCTTTCTCTTTTGGGCTTGCTAGGAGGAGTTCACCACTGTTACCTAGAGGCTTAGGTGGGAGGATCACATCACCCCAGTGATGTAAGCCTCAAGAGGTTAAACATCCCATTTATACGTTTATACATTTTGTTTTTGTTTTTTTGAGTCTGGTATTGCTCTGTCACCCAGGCTGAAGTTCAGTGGTGTGAACACAGCGTGCTGCAGCCTCAACCTCCAGGGCTCAGGCGGTCCTTCTGCCTCAGCCTCCTGAGTAGCTGGGTCTACAGGTGCGTGCCACCACGCCCGCCTCATTTTTGGATTTCTTGTAGAAATGAAGTTCACTGTGTTGCTCAGGCTGGTCTTGAGTTCCTGGACTCTAAGCAGTCCCCCCGTCTCAGCCTCTCAAAGTGCTGGGGTTATAGGCATGAGTCACCATGCTGGCCTCATTTATACATTTTATCACCTTGTTTGCCCTGAATGGTGCCCAAGGGTGGGATTCTATTCTTGTATAGCAGTTATTTTCCCCCCAAAGTGGAGATTATTTTATGGCAGGAAGGGAGACACTTATAACTTTTTCCCTTGTTTACGAAGCATTTTACAGTTATTTTGAAGACAGTGATAAATATGGCGGGTGGTTTTTTTTTTTTGAGTTGGAGTCTCACTATTGTCGCCCAGGTGCAGCCTCGACCTGCTGGGCTCAGGCAATCCTTCCGCCTCAGCCTTCCAAATAGTTGGAACTACAGACACTCACTACCACACCCGACTAGTTTTTTTTGAGATTTATTATAGAGACGAGGTCTCACCAAGCTGCCCAGGCTGGTCTCGGACCCCCAGGCTCAGGCAATCCTCTTGCCTTGGCCTCCCAAAGTGCTGTGATTACAGGCTGAACCACCATGCCAGGCTATGGCTGGTGTTTATTGAGTCTAGTTGTCACTTTGCATCCATGGGCTCTGTTTCTGTGGTTTCAACCAACCTCTGATTGAAAATATTCAAGAAAATAATTGTCTGTATTGGGCATGCAGGCTTTTCTCGAGGAATTTGGTATCCTTGGGAGATCCTGGTACCCATTTCCCAGCACATTGCTAAGCACTCTATCTTTAATAGCTCATTTAATGCATTCAACTGTCTTGTGAGTAAGGTGCCAGAATTATATCCACTCCATAGATGAAGAAAGTAAGGCGCCGGAAAGTGAGGTCACTGGCTTAGTGTCACACAGCTAAAAATGACAGCCAGGATTTCAACCCAGACAGAATGTCTCCAGAGTCATGGAGAGTTCTTGAATGTCATGCTCTTTTGGTATCATTTGCCTTAAACTTGCATTACCCCCCCCCCTTATTTTAGTTGGAGTCTCACTCTGTCGCCCAGGCTGGAGTGCAGTGGCACGCTCACGGCCACCCAAGTGTCCACCTATTGGGCTCAGGCGATCCTTTCACCTCAGCCTCTCAAGTAGCTGGAACTACAGGCATGCACTACCACGCTGGCTAATTTTGTGATTTATTGTAGAGACGAGGTCTCACCAAGTTGCTGGGGCTGGTCTCGAACCCATGGGCTCAGGCAATCCACTCGCCTCGGCCACCCAAAGTGCTGGGATTACAGGCTGAGCCTGTATCGCCCTGCCCTGCATCGCCTTTTCTAGGCTCTTTGATGAAGCTCCCTGTGTAGTAGGTGGTTAGTAAATGCTTGTCCTTCTTTCTTTCTTTTATTTATTTATTTTTGAGTTGGAGTCTCACTTTTTTGTCCAGACTGTAGGATAGAGGCACCACCATGACTCACCATAGTGTCAGCCTCTTGGACTCAGGCTATCCTTCTGCCTCAGTCTCCAGAGTAGCTGAGACTATAGACATGCACCACCACAACTGACTAATTTTTTGATTCTTTTTTGTAGACAAGGTCTCACTATGTTGCTCAGGCTGGTCTCGAACTCCTGGGCTCAAGCAATCCTTCCATCTTGGCCTCCCAAAGTGCTGGGATTACAGGCGTGAACCACCACGCCTGGCTCATGAATCTTCTTGTTCCATGAAAGAGTCTGACTGCTTTGTCTTTTACTTGTCCGCTTACTAAAACCCATGGAGCGACCATTGACAGCAGCATATGGAATCATTTTTCCTAGAGCATTCTTTGAATAAAGCATTTTGCTGCCTTGCTAAGAGATCTTCAAAAAATATACCTGCTAGGCCTAAAGTCATTCTAGGATCTCACATCACATGATGTCATGTCGTCTGACTCTGCCAATCACAGGAAAGGTATTTGAGTTCCCGAGGCATGGCTACCACACGTCTGTTGAAATCCAGCCAGAGCAAGGGAATAGCATATGAGAGTTGTCTGCCTAATAGCTCTGCCTTTTACCCAGGCTTCCATATCTGCTCTCCATCTAGAAGCATTTTAAATTGACTGGGCAGGGTGGCTCATGCCTCTAATCCCAGCCTTTTGGGAGGCTGAGGCAGGAGGACTGATTGCTTGAGGCCAGCGTTCAAAACTACCCTAGGCAACATAGCGAGACCTCATCTCTATAAAACAAAAAATTAGCCAGGTGTGGTAGCGTGCCTGTAGTCCCATCTACTCAGGAGGCTGAGGCGGGAGGATTGCTTGAACCCAGGAGGTCGAGCTGTGGTGAGCCATGATCGTGCCACTGCACTCCAGCCTGGGCAACTGAGTGATATCCCAACTCAAAAAAAAAAAACAAAAACCAAACATGGCTATGTTATAAAATGACATATTCATGTTAGAAAAGAAAAGATAGGCAAGGTTAAATTTTTGCACTTTGGCGTAGGGAGAGCTTATCTTGACTGGTAGTGGTTTAAGGGCCAAGACAAAACAGGTTTTAGGGATGTGGGTAGAATGGAGGTTTTTAGTTTGTCTTTTAGCCCACATTGGGTCCCAAGAGTATTTCATCACATTTAAAGATGTCTTTGGTTTGGTTTTTGTTGTTTTAGGGGGTGGGTTTCTGTCAGTAATATGCGAGTCGTATCCACTGACAAGGCATACACTGCCGAGAGAGATGGCTTTAGCTCCTTAAAGAGTCTACACTCATGAGATCTCCTTGGTGTGTTAGCATTCTGTTTAAAAGAAGTTCTTCTGAGACAGTGCAACCTCATTTCTATGACTACCATGAGTACATTTTTGCTTTTATTAGCTTCATAGATACTTCGATGAGGTCACTAGGAATATATTTAGAATTGAGAATGCTCTTGTTTTAGATAAAAAGGTTTTAGTAAACAGACTTATTATGTATTTTTCTCATTATGCATTTCCATGTTATTCTTAAATTCTTTTTTTTCTTTCCTCAGTCCTTCAAAGAATATGTCCTCAGTCTAGAAACTTTAGAAAATGTCAGACATGGCCGGGCTCGGTGGCTCAGCCTGTCATCCCAGCACTTAGGGAGGCCGAGGCGAGTGGATTGCCTGAGCTCGTGGGTTCGAGACCAGCCCAAGCAACTTGGCGAGACCTCGTCTCTACAATAAAACACAAAATTAGCCGGGCATGGTAGTGTGCGCCTATAGTTCCGGCTACTTGGAAGACTGAGGCGGAAAGATCGCAGGAGTTCAGCAGGTCTACACTGGGGTGGCTGTGAGTGTCACTGCACTCCAGCCTGGGCAATGGAGTGAGGCTCCAACTCAAAAAAAAAAAAAAAAAAGAAAATGCCAAACACAAAAGACAGCAAAAGGCTCCCTGAATCTTGCTCTTAACTGTTTTGTGGTCAACGTTTTGGGACTTGTTCTGTGCTCTTATATGTGTGTTTCTGTGAAAACACACCTGGAATGTTTTTTACTTAAGAGCTGATTGAGAAAAGCTTTAAATGTCAAGAAATTTGTAGGCATAAGGATAGCCCCTTTCATTTGTGGGGCTAGGGACAAGTGAACAAATGTAGGTTCCATGTCATGTAGCTAAATATTTAAAAGTTATAACTCAGACTTAAAAATTGGTAAATAATGTCTTCTCTTCTACCTTGCCAAGTACACCTTCATTAGGACAGAGTCAAAAAACATGTCTGAAGCTATGGTTTTTATGGCTGTACATCAGCAAAATATCAAAGATGAATGCATTTAATTACAGTTGCGAGCGTCTGGGTGTTCTATTGATGAGCCATGATGTTTACATGAGTAATAAAGATATATGCTCTATAATATTTTTTCCATAGATCTATTTTTTGTCCATATTTTAGCAATGTCACTAGTTACATGGTTACTTACAGTCAAGATTTTCACAATAATTTATGTTTTATGGACATTAGCACCAGAGAGTAGAACCGTTCTGTTCTTTGATTAATTTCAGTCAAGAGAAGACTAGCTTTGCCGAGGCTAGGTGGTAGTTACTGATGTTGACAACAAAATCCATACAGCAACGTTTAGATTAAAAAATGGATGAAGCCGGGCGTGGTGGCTCAAGCCTGTAATCTCAGCACTTTGGGAGGCCGAGGTGAGAGGATTGCCAGAGTCCACGGGTTTGAGTCCAACCTGGGCAACTTGACAAAACCTCATCTCTGCAATAAATCAAAAAATTAGCTGGGTGTGGTAGCATGTTCCTTTAGTTCCAGCTACTTAGAAGGCTGAGGCGGAAGGATTGCCTGAGCCCAGCAGGTCGACGCTGGGGTGAGTGTGCCACTGGACTTCAGTCTGGGTGATGGAATGAGACTCCAACTAAAAAAAACAAAAAAAATGAGATTGCCTGTGATAGATCATTGGTTGTAAGAAATGCTACTAAAAATATTTTAATTTCACTGTACAGGTTGAGTATCCCTAATTCACAAATCCAAAATTTGCAGTGCTCCAAAATCTGAAACTTATTGATTGTTGAAGTGACACTCTAAAAGGTAATGCTCATTGGAACATTTTGGATTTGGGATTTTCGGATGAGGAAAGGTGAACTGGTATAATGTAAATATTCCAAAACCCGAAACCTTTCTTCTTCCAAGCTCTTTAGAGAAGAGATATTCAACTTATGTCAGTCACTTTCATTTATATTGTGATTTTTCACCATGTCTTAAGCAAGTATTTCTTAATTTTTTAAATATTTATCAGTGCTGTGTGTGTTATAAGGAATACTGAGAACAGAAGTTTATTCACTAAAATCTGTTTTCAGGCTGGGCTTGGTGGCTTAGCCTGTAATCCCAGCACTTTGGGAGACTGAGGTGAGTGGCTTGCCTGAGCCCATGGGTTCAAGACCAGCCAGGGCAACTTGGGGAGACCTCATCTCTACAATAAACTAAAAAAAAAAAAAAAAGCTGGGCATGGTAGCGCACACCTGTAGTTTCGACTGCTTGGAAGGCTGAGGTGGAAGGATCACCAGAGCCCAGCAGGTTGACACTGGGAGGGGCCGTGAGCATGCCACTCACTCCAGCCTGGGCGACGGGGTGAGACTAACTCAAAAAAGAAAAGGAAAAAAGAAAAATCTGTTTTCACAGAAGTCTTGTACCTTAATGCTTATTAGCCAGAAAACAGTCTATATAAAAATATGTTTTGGGGCCAGGCTTGGTGGCTCAGCCTGTAATCCCAACACTTTGGGAGGCCGAGGTGAGTAGATTGCCTGATCCCACGAGTTCGAGACCAGCCCTAGCAACTTGGCAAGACTCATCTCTACAATAAATAAAAAAATTAGCCATCCATGGTAGCGTACGCCTGTAGTTCCAGCTACTTGGAAGGCTGAGGCGGAAGTATCGCTGGAGCCCAGTGGATCGACATTGCACTCCAGCCTGGGCAACGGAGTGAGACTCCAACTCAAAAAAAATGAAATAAAATAAAACATATATATATGTGTGTGTATATATATATATATACATATATATATATACACACACAGATATATGTATATATATGTGTATGTTTTGGAATTATGTCTGTGTCGCTTCTCCTTCCTAGTCATGCAAAGTTTTTTTTCCTGATTTTTAGATACTTTCTTGAAATCTCACTTTTGTTGTATGTTTCAGATGTAGTTGTTTTTGGTTGAGGAAAATTTTCT
>NW_007253285.1:280400-281060 GCF_000164805.1 Carlito syrichta
AGCATGCCACTCACTCCAGCGTGGGCGACGGGGTGAGAGTAACTCAAAAAAGAAAAGGAAAAAAGAAAAATCTGTTTTCACAGAAGTCTTGTACCTTAATGCTTATTAGCCAGAAAACAGTCTATATAAAAATATGTTTTGGGGCCAGGCTTGGTGGCTCAGCCTGTAATCCCAACACTTTGGGAGGCCGAGGCGAGTAGATTGCCTGATCCCACGAGTTCGAGACCAGCCCTAGCAACTTGGCAAGACTCATCTCTACAATAAATAAAAAATTAGCCATCCATGGTAGCGTACGCCTGTAGTTCCAGCTACTTGGAAGGCTGAGGCGGAAGTATCGCTGGAGCCCAGTGGATCGACATTGCACTCCAGCCTGGGCAACGGAGTGAGACTCCAACTCAAAAAAAATGAAATAAAATAAAACATATATATATGTGTATGTTTTGGAATTATGTCTGTGTCGCTTCTCCTTCCTAGTCATGCAAAGTTTTTTTTCCTGATTTTTAGATACTTTCTTGAAATCTCACTTTTGTTGTATGTTTCAGATGTAGTTGTTTTTGGTTGAGGAAAATTTTCTCTAAAATTATTAAAAACATGTTTTTAAGCCGGGCTCAGTGGCTCAGCCTGTAATCCCA
Source organism: Carlito syrichta (assembly GCF_000164805.1). Lineage (NCBI taxonomy): Eukaryota > Metazoa > Chordata > Mammalia > Primates > Tarsiidae > Carlito > Carlito syrichta. The sequence goes on from NW_007253285.1 coordinate 281,033, forward strand.
CGCCTTTGGGAGATTGAGGTGAGTGGAT
>NW_007253285.1:281080-296781 GCF_000164805.1 Carlito syrichta
TGGGTCTTGAACCCGCGGGCTCAGGCAGTCCACTCACCTTGGCCTCCCAAAGTGCTAGGATTACAGGCTGAGCCACCGAGCCCGGCCTGGCTAGACTCTTAATGAAATGCATTGATTAGTGGAGGAAGTTAGTTAGCTCAGAATACTAGATTCATACTTCCACTTTTAGGTCTTCTGTGAGCCAGAGTGGAGGAGAGAGATGGTCTTTTCGGTTAAGAGAGCCAGGCTGTTTATCTACACACTCCTTACCCCTCAACCCCCTGTTCCAGCGTGGTGCGGATATTCATTTAAGGCCAAAGCACACTCGAAGGACCCGGCAGCATGTTGCCTAAGGAGTCACTGGACACTTATTTGGAGAATCGTTTGTATTGATTTTCCTTTTAATTGTTATTTTCTTGCTCTGTAGTATTCTTGTGAGTGAACCCTGGGCTGCAACCATTGTGGTGTGGTGGATTTAACTAACTGTGACGATTTAAGTCACATACAACAGTGTTGGGAAGTGAGGATGGCATGGGTGTGTTTAAGGCTTATTGTTCATTAACCCAGGAAGTCTTTACATGAACTTTTTTTTTTTTGAATTGGGGTCCCACTCTGTCACCCAGGCTGGAGTGCGGTGGCACCATCACGGCTCACCACAACCTCGGCTTCTTGGGCTCAGGTGATCCCTCCCCCTCAGCCTCCCGAGTAGCTGGGACTACAGGCACGCACCAACATGCCCAGCTAACTTTTTGATTGTTTTATAGAGACAAGGTTTCACTCTGTTGCCCAGGCTGGTCTCGAACTCCTGGGCTCCAGCGATCCTCCCGTCTCAGCCTCCCAAAGTGCTGGGAGTACAGGCATGAGTCATTGCTCCAAGCTGGTTTAAGGTTTTATTATTCATTAACCCAGGAAATCTTTCTGTGGACTTTGATATGAATGTGTTTAGTGCCGGGTGAAAATACACTACCCCTTTGAAAACATACATAGTGTTGTCGTTGAAATAATGGGTTTGCTTCTGTTGACGTGTAACCGTGTTTTACTTTTCTCATGATGGTGCCCCCAGGGAACTTAGCAATGTGGAGGCGGAAGAAACTGGAATTCACCTTGAGGCAGGGCCATTTATTGTTCCAGACCGGAGCCCAGGTTCTCAAAACCCACCTGTGCAGATGGCTGGGCTAACTCGTCTCAGAAACGGATCCGCACACCCAGAGCAGATGCATTGGCCACCCCCCACCCCCACCTCTTCGGCATGGGATCCTAAAGGCAGTGACCGTGTCTCTGCCAACTGGCCTCGCCCCCTCTGTTGCCTGCCACTGCTTACACTCCTGTCCCGGACCCTGGGGGTCACTGAACAAATGTCTCCTTCACACGCTTTTATTAGACTGACGATGTGTTGAGCTGTTTCAATCTTCTCTTTTCTAAAGAACCAGTGTTTTGGTTTTTTTGTTTTTTGTTTTTTGTGTTACTTACATCTTCCAACTTATGCTGGTGGTTTTTTTTATTTTTTGTTTTTTTTGTGTGTCTTTGCTGCTGCAGGCCAGATTCTCTTAACATCTGATGATCTGATTACTGCAGGAGTTTGGGGCTGAGGGCCAAGGTGTATAGCCCTTGGTATTTTTCAACCCCGGGTTTTCAGGTATGGGCAAGTGTGACCTCTATTCGGGTCATCTCAGCTCCCATATTCTTGACATTTTCAGCCAGATCTTTCCTTCTTGCAGGGTAGGGTATCCTCCTGTGTTTTGGGGAACTTAGTTTGATTGTTAGTTTTTTGAGTTGGGGTTTCACTCTGTTGTCCAGAATGGAATGCATAGCATGATCATGGCACACTGTATCCTCGACCTCCTGGGCTCAAACTATCCTTCTGCCTCAGCCTCCCAGTAACTGGGACTACCGGTGTGTGCCACCACACCCTGTTGATTTTTAAAAAGTTATTTTTAGAGATGAGGTCTCACTATGTTGCCCAGGCTGACCTCGAACTCCTAGCCCTGAAGTGATCCTCCCACCTCAGCCTCCCAAAGTGCTGGGATTATAGGTGTGAGCCACTGCACCAGCCTATTGTAGGATTTTGAACAGCATCCTTGGCCTCTAATCACTAGATGCCAGGCTTTCCCTCCCTGCCCCCCACCCCTGGTTGTGACAACCAGATGTCTTTGGACATTACCAGATGTTTTCTGGAAGGCAAAACCACCCCCAGGTTGAGAACCATGATGTCACTCTTAGAGCTGCAGATTAAATTTGGATCTCAATAATATTTTTTTTTGAACCCTTCTACTGTTTCCTCGTGGTCTTTCCCATTAGGAAATGTGTGTGTGTTGAGGGGGTGGGGACGAACCACACATTGATCATGGTTGAAATTATGTTCTATTTGAAATCCCAACTCTCCCCAGGAGGTTTGGGCATTTCCAGTCATATTTACCATCCAAGTCATGTGTGAAATTGTTCAGCCTAGTTAGAATATTCCCGGCCAGCTGTCCCCTCTACCCTCAGGCTTTCTTTGGTCCCCCTTCTGGGACCCCACACCCCCCAAGTGCTCTTTGAGAGTCTTTCTCTAGAGCCCTAGAGAAATATTGATGACGCTGAGTAATTAAACTGACAGTTGTTCCTCACGAGGAAGAAGAGGGTCGTATTCTCACAAGCCTTGGTGAGCATGTCAGTTACATGTCATCACATCTAATTACAGCTGTTTTCCTCTCCCCCATATATTTAGTACTGTTTTATTCTGGTATACATTAAAAAATATATGTAGAGAGACTCAGAAATTGCCCCAAGAATACAGAGAGTTCCCTTCTGTGTGCCAGCCACCCAGCACAGTGGTGGTGACATCTTACATCACAATCATACAGAATCAGAACCAGGTAGTTGTCCCAGGTGCTGCCTGCAGGCCTTGTTCGTGTTTCACTGGTTTTGCATCCACGCATCTTATGTGTGTGTGCCTGTGTGTAATTCTCAACAGTGTTGTCCCACGCATAGAGCTGTGTACCCGCCAGCACAGTCACAGTAGAGAGCTGTTCCGGGACAGTCCCTCGTGCTCCTCCTTGGCGCCCCCTCCTGCCCTCCTCCGACCCCTGGTACCTGCCGAGCTGTCCTTCTCTCTAATTTTGAGATTGGCTTTTTTCACTCAGCGCCTTTGCAGCCCACCCACGTGCAGGACGTGTCTGGTTTGTACCGTCTTATCACGCAGCGGTGTCGCCTTGCTCTGGAACACTTGAATACTTCCTGCTGGCACCTGTCGCGTTCCAAGACTAACAGTTACTTGCATAATAAGTTGCTCTAATTTTGTCCCATGGCTGTTAAGAGCTCAGAGTCTCATGACCCTCCTTGTTTGCTCCTTGTAGTATATTATTTAAAGTGCTGTTGTCAAGGATTGTGTGTGTGTGTGTGTGTGTGTGTGTGTGTCTATTTCTTTAATAGTTTGTGGTGGATTTGGTCAGACCTGGTGTGCTTGAACTTTTGTTCATCATGGTAGAAGATTCCCATTCCTCTTCCTATTCTTGAACTCTTTATCTGATATGGAAACTTCATGAAATAAAATGACTTCTAGGCCGGATGCGATGACTCACACCTGTAACCCCAGCATCTTGGGAGGCTGAGGCTGGAGGATCATTTGAGATCAGCCTGGGCAACATAGCAAGACCTCATCTCTATAAAAAATAAAAATATTAGCCAGACGTGCGAATTTGGTAGAACCCAGCTACGTTCCACAAATGCGGCCAGGCACAATGACTCACGCCTATAATTCCAACACTTTGGGAGGCAGAGGTGGGAAGATCGCTTGAGCCTAGGAGTTCGAGACCAGCCTGGGCAACATAGAGACAAAATAAAAACAGTGAGCCAGCCATGGTGGTGCGTGCCTATATTCTCAGCGACTCAGGAGGTGGAAGGATCACCTGAGCCCAGGAGGTTGAGGCTACAGTGAGCCCTGTTTGTGCCACTGCACTCCAGCCTGGGTAGCAGAGTGAGAGCCTGACTCAAAACAAACAACAAAATACCAGCTACTACTTTTATCACTGGTACTGTGTGGCAGGATAGAGAATCCCGGAAGAAGGATCTGGTAGATAGTTGGCATGGGGGCCACACAGGAATCTGAGTTCAGAGCGTGGTCAGAGAGAAAGGACAGAATTTGAAGGCTATTAACCAATAGTACCAGAGAAGAAGAAGGGTTTTAGGATTCACGTGTCTGTACGACTTAGCAGTACATCTGAAGGAAATATAGGCTGGAGAAAGATCTCAGATACCTGGTAGCCACACAGCACCTAGGTATTGAAAAAACAAAACAAAACTCACCTTCAAAGTTACCTAAAAGACCCGGGTTTGCGTCCCAGTTCCTCCATGCCTACATTTTGGCAAACCACTTTGTTACGGTTCTAAGTGGCCATCTGAGTACAGACAGTCCCCGACTAATAATGGCTTGACTTAGACTTTTCAACTTTACAATGGTGCAATAATAATACGCTTTTAGTACCATACTCAACCGATGACACGAGATATTTCCCATTGTATTATAAAACAGGTCTCGTGTTGGGTAATTCTGACCAACTGCAGGCTAGTGTGGGTGTTCTGATCATGTCTAGGAGAGGTGAGGCCAAGCTATGGTATTCAGTAGGTTAAGTGCATGAAGCACATTTTCAACGTACGGTACTTTGACTTAGGATGAGTTTATCAGGGGTGGATTGTCAGCCATCGCACGTTGAGAGGCTTCTGTCCCTAATTCCAAGTTCAGTGGAAAAGGAAGGAAGAAAGAAGAGTCTGGAATATCGGGTAAGAGACGGGCTGACCTGCATATGTAAGAAGGAATGAGGTGGGCACAGCTCTGACAACCTGGCCAGGTTTTCTACTAACAGACCGTAACAGGGCAATTAAAAAGAGTTAAGGCTGGGTGCAGTGGCTTACACCTGTTGTCCCACCACTTTGGGAGGCCGAGGCGGGAGGATCGCTTGAGTCCCAGAGTTTGAGACCAGCCTGGGCAACATAGCAAGACCTTGTCGCTATAAAAAAATAAAAAAAAATTAGGAGGATGTCATGATGCATGCCTGTAGTTCTAGCTACTAGGGAGGCTGAGGTGGAAGAATTGCCTGAGCCCAGGAGGTCGAGGCTACGGTGAGCCGTGATTGTGTCACTGTACTCCAGCCTGGGCGATAGAGTGATATTCCAACTCAAAATAAATAAAATAGGATAAAAAAGACTTTTATGTGACTGGGCTATTGGGTTCGAGCACGTGTAATGCGGTTGCTGTCACAGCCTTCATCTGTTACAGCCCTACGTGGAATAGCTGGGTGAACGAATGACTTGGAGTTTCCTAGGTTGCCAAACGGAAATGCAACAAGATGTTCTGTCGTCCACCAGTACTGCAACAGGACTCAGTGGGAAGGGGATTTCTTTACTGTGAGCCTAGACTTCTAAGGACATGCCTTCGAGTCAGGCAAAGTGGCCACGACTGTGCAGGGAGCATCTTGGTCAAAGGCGTGACAAGGAAAGCTGACAGAGGCCAGGGGTGATCTCTACCCAAGGCTCACAGCCCTACCAGGAGCAATGGCTTGGGGTCCAGAATGCGTGTGGCACCCCAAGGAGCCTCCTTGATCACAGGGATAAGATGCTTTGTGAAAGGGACACGAACAGGTGACTCTTGTCCCTTGGATTCTTTCAGGAGCTCAGGTCCTGGGCTTGCCCGTTGGGGAGGCATGCCCGGTGAGAAAGAGCCCAGTATAGAAGCTAGAGCAGTGGTTTTTTTTGTTTTTTTGTTTTTTTTTTTAGTTGGAGTCTCACTCGGTCGCCCAGACTGGAGGGCAGTGGCTGCTCCCGGCCACCGCAGCCTCGACCTGCTGGGCTCCGGCGATCCTTCCACCTCAGCCTTCCAAATAGCCGGAATTACAGGCATGCGCTACCACGCCTGGCTGATATTTTGATTTATTGTGGAGATGAGATCTCGCTGCCCAGGCGGGTCTCGAACTTGCGGGCTCAGGCAGTCCACTCACCTCAGCCTCCCAAAGGTGTGGGATTACAGGCTGAGCCACCAAGCCCGGCTTGTTTTGTTTTTTAACCACTTATTTATTTTTCTTTTTTTAGAGACAGAATATTGCTTTGTCACCCAGGCATGCAATTAGGAGGACTGGATTCTTCCATACAGTATTTTAAAGAATAAGCAAATCAGGGGCTCTTTTTACATGTTCCGAAGGGTCATTTCTGCAGCTGACTTTTCACCAGAGTTATTCTTTTCCAGTATTTTGCCATAAAAAGTTAAAACACGTTTTATCAGTTCTAAAAGTAAAAATGGGGAACAGAAATAGTTCTAGCATGACTGCGTTAGTTAGGCTTGTGCACTGTTAAAAAATGTGCTTCTGAAACGGAGACATCTCTTTCAAGGAGTTCACAGGGTTCTTTATAGGAAAGTAGCTTTATCTGTCTTCTCCTGTTATCTCTGAGATTTCTTTTCTCTGAGGCTCCTGAGTGAGATAGCTTTACCGAAGCAAGACCCATCATCAAATGATGAGGTCAGAGATATCACTTGGGTTGTTAAACGTCCTCTGAGTCTCTTAAAATCCCCATTGGCTCTTAAACCGCCACCAGATCCCAAATGTGACTCTTCAGAATTGGGGTGTGCATGTGAAACAATGAAACAAGGTATCCTCAGAAGAATTAAAGGCCTCCCCATGAGGGTTTTGTTTTGCCTTGTTCTGAAAGTTGTTCATCGTAAGTTCATTACCGATGAAGTTGAATAAGCACTCCCTCATGAAAAGCAGAATTTTGGAAGCATATTTAAAAGTATGTTATCATAATGTTTTTTTTTTTTTAAGTTGGAGTCTCACTCTGTCGCCCAGACTGGAGCGCAGTGGCCGCTCCCAGCCACTGCAGCCTCCACCTGCTGGGCTCCGGCGATCCTTCCACCTCAGCCTTCCAAGTAACTGGAATTACAGGTGTACACTACCACACCCAGCTAATTTTTGATTTATTGTAGAGATGCGGTCTCACCAAGTTGCCCAGGCGGGTCTCGAACCCACGGGCTCAGGCAGTCCACTCACGTCAGCCTCCCAAAGGCACAGGATTACAGGCTGAGCCACCAAGCCCGGCTTGTTATCATAATGTTGTTATCTTTTTTCCTTTTTGAGTTAGGGTCTCACTCTTTTGCCTAGGCTGGAGTGCAGTGGCATGATCACAGCTCACCGCAGCCTTGGCCTCCTGGGATCAGGCGATCCTCCTATCTCAGCCTCCCAAGTAGCTGGACTATGGGCGCTTACTACCATGTCTGGCTAATTTTTAAAAATTTTTTTTATTTTTTGATAGAGATGGAGTTTCACTGTGTTACTCAGGCTGGAAAATTACCTTTAAAAAATACTAAAATCTGTGTATTATAGCATTGCTGTTCAACTCAAGCGGGTGCTTTTTCTGTCATAGGAAAGAGATATGGTATTTCCTTAGGGTTTGACTAGTGTGGGGTTTTGGGAACAATGTGAGTAAATGTAACTCTGTGGCATAGCCATTGTGCCATCTACTCAGACTTCGTATGTTGGCATTTTGTTTATTCAGGTTTTTTTTGTTTTTGTTTTTTTGAATTGGAGTCTCACTCTGTGGCCCAGCCTGGAGTACAGTGGCATGATCAACGGCTTATCACAGCTTTGACCTCCTGAGCTCAGGCGATCCTTCCTCCTCAGCCTCTCTAGTAGCTGGAACTACAGGCATGCACCACCATGCCTGACCGATTGATTGATTGTAGAGATGAGTTCTATGTTGCCCAGGCTGGTCTGGGGCTCCTGGGCTCAAGCAATCTTCCTGCCTTGGCCTCCCAAAGTGCTGGGATAACAGGTGTGAGCCACCACAACTGACCTCTCTTTTTTTTTAATTGCTTAATCTCTGGAACCTATGATGTGTATATATATATTGAGTTAGAGTCTCACTCTGTCACCCAGGCCTAGTGCAGTGGCACACTCATGGCCACCCCAGCATCGACCTGCTGGACTCCGGTGATCCTTCCACCTCAGTCTTCCAAGTAGCTGCAACTACAGGCGCATGCTACCACGCTCGGCTAATTTTTTGATTTATTGTAGAGACGAGGTCTCGCCAAATTGCCTATGCTGATCTTGAACCTGTGGACTCAGGCAATCCACTTGCCTTGGCTTCCCAAAATGCTGGGATTACAGACTGAGCCACCGAACCCGGCCTGTGTCTTGAAGATGGAAGATAGAGAAGCAGCTGGCATTCGCCGTCTCCACTCTGTTCTCTGGGCCTGTTCATGTCATCTGATCATTTTAGTGAATGACACATCCTGATCAGACCACAGGCAGCCCCTTAATGAGTGAACCTTCACCATCCGCTCAGCACCTTCTCTTTCCTTGTCTACCTCTCTTGGTTGTGATGAGTAAGCGTGGGATTTTTCTTTCTGCCTAATTTTCACCCCGCGTGTTGTGTTCCCGCCAGCCGCAGCAATGAATCACTCTGGAAGCTGGTTAAGGGCGGTCGAATCAGCAGGCACTACTTTTATTTGCTGAGAATTAATGGAAGGCTGCTTGTCAGCTCACACCCTTGTTGCTATCATCAGATTTCCAGGGAGGAAGGAGATGGAGTTGAATTACCTTAAAAGTTCCTGGATTTAATCTAGGATTGGGAGTGAGTTCTTTTCCATGCATCTCCTTGCATGTTTTCCCTTCCTAGCAGGAAAAAAGAAAAAAAGAAAAAAAGAAAATAACAGCCTTTAATCCTGTGTTTATTCACCTTGTGACTTTTTGACATTAGAATATGCTATAAATGAGACATCTCTCTTAGGTGAACTTTAGTGCTTGTTTGTAGATTGTATATAGTTTAAATAAAAAGATTCCTCATGACTCCAAATGGGATATTGAATTTCTTAGAACACAAGTCTATACTGCCATCTATTTTTTTTTTGTTGAGTTGGAGTCTCACTCCGTCACCCAGGCTGGAGTGCAGTGGCAATGATCATGGTTCACCGCAGCCTCCAGCTACCGGCTTTAGGCAATCCTTCTTGCTCAGCCTCCTGAGTAACAGAGACTACGGGCACGTGCCACCACGCTAGGCTAATTTAAAAATTTTTTTGTAGAGATGAGGTCTTGCTATGTTGCCCAGGCTGGTCTTGAACTCCTGGGCTCAAGCAGTCCTGCCTCGACCTCCCAAAGTGCCTGGGTTACAGGCGTGAGCCACGTTGTCCGGCCTACACCACTATCTGTTGATGGTGAAATGAACTTACTAAGTAGCTCATTTGTTGAGCATTAGCTGACCTTGACACGGTAGAATTAACGTCTCTGGAGATGGTTTCATGGTGGAAATCTGGGCTTGATAGGTTGGCAATGATACCTCAGTGATGACATCTTTACCTGATCTGGGACTCAACACCCAAGGGACCAAGCGATTCAACTGAGAAGGGACATTCCTGGAGTATCTATTCACCAGTCTGTTAATACAGACTAATGATAAGAAACGTGAGCGTGGTGAGTGATTTCTTTGCTTCAGAGATCATTGCTTGTGAAAAACCACTGTGGATGGAATTCGGTGTCATTGGCTTGCGTCATGGAACCTCTGGTTGGCCTGCATGCTGTGAGACCACAGCTGTCGTGACTAGCTAGGAGGGTTCTCACCCCTTCCGCTGAGACCACGGTGGTATAGAGAAAGAGCCAAGACCATTGAGTATGTCTGGTTGCCGAGGACGCCAAGGCTGTCCAGTTGACTAATTAATGCACCTTGGAAAGTCTTTCAGATTTATCTAGAAACTATAAACCTCTAGCATCCAAAACAACGAAAATCATAGAGGACATCTATGAAGCACTTATTTGGCGCCACACGCTGTGCTCCTTGCACTTATTTGGCACCATATGCCCCTTTGTATACCGATGTACACTATCGCATTGAATCCTCTGCATGTTCAGAACCATTATTAATCCCCTGTAGAACTGAACAGCCTGCAACTTAGAGAGGGTTAAGCACCTTGCAAATCTCACAGCTAGATGGGATCGCAAGTCTCCTGACTCCTCCGGGGTCTGTGTATTCATTGCTTCTCTGCCAAGTTGATATCTCAAGAGCTTATCACAGCTCTCATGGCCAGGTGGCTTGGCCGTCCCAAGAACTGGCGGTGCCATTGGGAATTATTTGGGCTTTTTCTAGTGCCGTGTGATCCCACGCTAGGCAGCGGTTATCTTTCAAGGTTATTTTGGGGCTTGGGTATCCAGTAGATGGCATGTTTTGTCTAGGATTCCCTCAAACGTAGGACAGATATCTGGGGCTAGAATCTCAGTATTTACAAACAGGCAAAACAAAAAAATAGTGAACTCAGCAGAAAGAACCAGTCTGCGGAATTAACACCATGTGGATTTTGTCAGACATCACTGGTCCCAACGAGGAGATGGTTGGTGGACATAGTAATGGGCCGTTTTGCTGACTGCCATCTCATAGTGCAAAATACCGATCACAGGTATGAGGTTCTTGGGCCCCATGGGCTTTGTAGGGCATTCCAGCAGAGGCTCCTGATGGTCCCTGGTGAGGTTGCCACGGACTGGAGTCACGTGAAGTGGCAGCCAAGGAGGGTGACACACAGCTGGCACACGGGGTCAGCAGAACAGCCCTGGTGGTGAGTGCTCTTAGACCCGGCTGCCCACATGTCCAATAAGGCACTCTGGTCTCTACCCGGCTTCCCCTAGGTCATCTAGGAAGAAACACCACCTTCAACATACCCGGCCTGCAAACACACCCAGCCCGCAGTGCCACTCTGAGCAGTGAGGTCTTTATTGTCTGGTCAGGACCAGACAGACTTGCTCGTGTTCTTTTGCCTTTCCTGATCCTCCCTGTCACTGAAGTCGGTGTCCCCAGGTGCCTGCTTCTAGGGAGGAGCCCAGGCTCGCTGAGTGTGTCATATTGTTGTGTTGCTTCTTGTCTTTTTTTTTTTCTTTGAATCTGAGTCTCACTCTGTCAGCCAGGCTAGAGTGCAATGGCGTGATCATAGCTCACTGCAACTCCCAACTCTTGGGCTCAAGTGATCCTCCTGCCTCAGCCTCCTGAGAAGCTGGGACTACAGGCATGTGCCACTATAACTGGCTAATTTTTTGTAATTTTTTTGTAGCATCAAGGTCTCGTTATATTGCCCAGGCTGGTCTTGAACTCCTGGGCTCAAGTGATCCTCCCACCTCAGCCTCCTGAGTAGTTGCAGCTACAGAACTGCAGGCATGTACCATTACTTGGGCTGGCTAATTTTCTTTTTGTTTTTTAGTTTTTTTGTTTTGAATCAGGGTGTCATTTGTTGCCAAGGCTGGCATGCAGTGGCACGATCACAACTTACCCCAGTCTTGACCTCCTGGGCTCAAGTGATCCTTCTGCCACAGCCTCCTGAGTAACCGGGACTACAGGTGTGTGCTACAATGCCCAGCTAACTTTTTTATTATTATTATTATTTCTGTATTTTATTGTAGCAACAAGGTTTCGCTGTGTTGCCTAGGCTGGTCTCGAACTTTCAGACTCAAGAGATTCTCTCACCTCAGTTTCTCAAAGTTTTGGATTATAGGCGTGAGCCACCATACCCAGCCTATTTCTTATTTTAACTGAAAAAAAAGACCTATCTGTCTATCTATCTATCTATCTATCTATCTGTCTGTCTGTCTCTCTATCTATCTATATTAGAGAGAGAGAGAGAGTGTCAGAGTCAGAGTCTTACTCTGTCACCCCACCCAGACCAGAGTGTAGTGGCACGCTCATGGCCACTGCATCTTCCACTTGCCGGGCTCAGGAGATCCTTCCGTCTCAGCCTTCTAAGTAGCTGGAACTACAGGTGTGCAGCACCATGCCCACCTAATTTTTTTGATTTATTGTAGAGTTGAGGTCTCACCATGTTGCCCAGGCTGACCTTGAGCCCGTGGGCTCAGGCAGTCCTCTCGTCTCTGGCCCCCCAAAAGCGCTGAGATTACAGGCATGAGCCACCACACCTGGCTTAACTGAAATCTTACGACAGGTGCAGAGAGTAGTAATGCACACGATTGAGGCTATTCCTTCTCCGGATGCCGCTTGGCTCTCTCTCCTCCTTGTCTTTTTGTCTTGGATAACTATCTCCTAACACCCCTGTCCTGACTCCACTGTCGTCTAAGCCTGGCCTGGCCTGCTGTGCTCGGAACCCTGGCTTTTGCTGGCCTCACTTCTGAACCTCAGTGTATACCTGTGTATACAAGTTTTGACTTGTCTCTCTGGTCTGACTCAAGATGTTGTGCGTACCTGGCCATGTCCAAACAACCCCACAGTGCACACCTGCCCCTTCCTGCTATGACTGCTGTCACTGCCCAGGCTTGACCCTGCTTCTGTGCTGGACTCTCCTTCCTGTATGCCTTCCCAGGAACCTGGGGGTTGTGACCGGTGTCTATCCTGGGGTCCCAGTGAGGACACGTCTTATCATTTTTTTCTTTGCTGGTGTGGCCACCCTGAAGATACAGTTTTACAATTTTGCAAAAGATTGCTTCATTTACAAGCTCTTGAAGCTGGAGATTCTGTTCCTGCCTATCCCCCCCCATCCCTGTCTCCTTCTCCCTCCCTCCCCATGTGCTTGAAATTGATCATTCAGTCTTGAGTTTCAGACAGGAGAGGCAGAAGATTGTAGTTTGAAATGTTCACAAGCAATTCCTGTCCTAAAGACCTGGATTCCTTCCAGAGTTTCCAAGTAGGCAGTTCTATGCGGTGTTGCTTATCACAGAAGGCTTAACTCTTACGTAAGATTTGGATTTTTATGCTAGGCTGGGGACTCATGCCTGTAATCCCAGCACTTTGGGAGGCCGAGGTGGGAAGATTGCTTGAGCCAGCCTGGACAACATAGCAAGACCTAGTATCTACAAAAATTGAAAAAATGGCCAGGCGTGGTGGCTCAAACCTGTAATACCAGCTCTTTGGGGGGTGGCGAGGTGAGGGAATTGCCTGAACCCACGGGTTCGAGAACAGCCTGGGCAACTTGGCGAGACCTCATCCCTACAATAAATCAAAAAGCTAGCTGGGCATGGTTGTGCATGCCTGTAGTTCTGGCTACTTGGAAGGCTGAGGCAGAAGGATCTCTGGAGCCCAGCAGGTTGACGCTGCGGTGGCCGTGAGTGTGCCACTGCACTCCAGCCCGGGCGATGGAGTGAGGCCCCAACTCAAAAAAAAACAAAAATAGCCGGGCATGGTGACACACGCTTGTAGTCCCAGCTACTTGGAAGACTGAGGTGGGAGAATAATTTGAGCCCAGGAGGTGGAGGCTGCAGTGAGCCGTGATTGTGCCACCAATCACCCTGGGTGACAGAATGGTACCCCAACACAAGCACTCAAACTATAAACATTTTGAAATTTTAAAGCCGGGCTCGGTGGCTCAGCCTGTAATCTCGCGCCTTTGGGAGGCTGAGGTGAGTGGATTGCCTGAGCCTGTGGGTTCAAGACCCGCCTGGGCGGCGAGACCTCATCTCTGCAATAAATCAAAAAATCAGCCGGGCATGGTAGCGCATGTCTGTAATTCCGGCTACTTGGAAGGCTGAGGCGGAAAGATCGCCAGAGCCCAGCAGGTTGAGGCTGCGGTGGCCGGGAGCGGCCACTGCACTCCAGCCTGGGCGACAGAGTGAGACTCCAACTCAAAAAAAAAAAAGAGGATGAGCCTGGCTCGGTGGCTCAGCCTGTAATCCCGCGCTTTTGGGAGGCTGAGGTGAGTAGATTGCCCGAGCCTGCGGGTTCGAGACCTGCCTGGGCAGGCGAGACCTCATCTCTACAATAAAATCAAAAAATTAGCTGGGCGTGGTAGCACGTGCCTGTAATCCCGGCTACTCGGAAGGCTGAGGCGGAAGGATCACCGGAGCCCAGCAGGTCAAGGCTGCGGTGACTGGGAGCGGCCACTGCACTCCACTGCGCAACAGAGTGAGACTCCAACTCAAACAAAACAAAACAAAACAAAAAGAAATATAAAATCCATTGACAAGAGTTTTAACAGAATATTGATAGCTGCTTGTATCTTTTTTTTTTTTTTTCCTGGATTGGGATCTTAACTCTGCCACCCAGGCTGGAGTGCAATGGCACAATTATGGCTTGCCATCTACTGAGCTCAGGCGACCCTCCCACCTCACTCAGCCTCCCCAGTAGCTGGGACTGAAGGCATGTGCCACCACATCTGGCTAACTTTTTGTCTTTTTTGTAGAGACGAGGTCTTGCTGTGTTGCCCAGACTATTCTCAAACTCCTGGCCTCAAGCAGTCCTCTCACCTCGGCCCCCCAAAGTGCTGGGATTACAGGTGTGAGCCACCATGCCCAGCCTGCCTGTATGTATCCTTCGTTTGGTGAATTTTTAGCATGTCTAAATGCAGAGGATGAAAGTGGTTTGTTTTATAACTAGGGAGGAAGAAGTGGGTTATATTTGTCTGCAATGTCAGTCCCCAAAGAAGGGAGGCACCGTGAGAAACCTTGCTCCTTTTTGCTGATTTCATGAAAAGCCAAGGGAAGACAAAGTCAATGTTTTACAATTTTTTTTGAAGAATAAACAGTTTCCTCGTGTTCTGGTACTCAGTTGGCAGGGGGCCAGAAAGCATGCCTAGAGTTTAGGAGTCGTCCCCAATCAAGCTGAGAGAAAAAGTCTGCCGTGCTGGAGGCTGAAATTCAATATGGAGCTGGCGACATGGTGCGTATGCGGTGTGTGCTTGTGTGGGTGTGTGGTGTGTGTTAGTGGCGGGGCAGGCTGGCAGGTGAAGGAAATCTGGAAGCCTTGCCCCGTGGCAGCTATAAATAGAATCCTTTACCCACTTGGGTGGCTAAAATAGATGTGGAAAGGGGTTTATTCTGCCAGTTGGTCAGAATTAAGGCATGATTCAATATATTTTGTCCAAGACAGGCCTCGAAACATACTCATTTTCCTTTCGATTTGAGCCAAGTTTAATTAAGAGCACTGCTTGACAAGCCCTTGAAATAACTGAAACTTCCCTTCAGAAGCTTACTCTGGATGGGGGCATTATGTACAAAATAATGCATTTTTAAAAACGAACATTGAGACCCAGACTCCATGAGACACAGGGACCAGCAGGTATGGAAGGTGAGTGCAGCGAGCTAGGTTGTGGGTGATAGGGAGTTGTGGGGACTGTGGTTAACTGGAGCTCACAGACTTTGGAGACTAGGGGCCAGGCCTTCTAGTTTTTAAAGAGAGGTCAGAAATCTAGCTATCCGTGAGACGTTCCGATTTGTGAAATGTTGACAAGTAACCCAGAACGTTTTGGTTTTCACTGAATGGGCCAAACAAGACTTGAACCCCTTAGATAGTGAAGAGGTTCTGCTACTTAACTTTGGAGCTGAGGCAGAGGATGGGATGGCTTCTATTTTCCTTTGGATTCGTTTGGATTAGTTTTAGCTTGTTTCCAGAGAATAGTTACCGTATCGTGAAGCCAGTTTGAGAAAGTGGCATCTAGGTTAGAGTTTTGCATTTGAGTACGGATCTCCATGGATCCTGGCTGGTTTTTTGCCCATTCTTTATGGGTCATGCCGGGATAGAAACTGGGTCATCATGGGCATGCCACTGCACTTCAGCCTGGGTCACAGAATGAGACTCCTACTCAAAAAAAAAAGGTATAAAAAAAAATCTATATACTTGTTTCTCTGTTTTACATATATAACGTGTATATTTCTGTGTTTATGTTGATTTCTGTCTGACAAGAAGGCCCACCTTTTTTGAAAGTGCTTGGAATGGATCTGTTTTCTTTTCTTTTTTGATTGGAGTCTCACTCTGTCGCCCAGGCTGGAGTGCAGTGGCAC
>NW_007253285.1:296801-297902 GCF_000164805.1 Carlito syrichta
CCCGCTCGGGCAACTTGGTGAGACCTCATCTCTACAATAAATAAAAAAATTAGCTGGGCGTGGTTGCACACACCTGTAATTCCGGCTGCTTGGAAGGCTGAGGCGGAAGGATCGCCGGAGCCCAGCAGGTCGAGGCTGCGGTGGTCGGGAGCAGCCACTGCACTCCAGTCTGGGCGACAGAGTGAGACTCCAACTCAAAAAAAAAAAAAAAAAATTAAAAGATTAAAAAAAAAAACAACAACATGTTTTTAAAATGAAATGGCCAAATTAGTTCTTTTTGAGTTTTGGGAAGCTTTTGGTAATGTTATCGATAGTAAGTGATAGTTAACACCAAATAAATATTGCTTGCCAAATTCGAAATTAATGTCACTTTCCACCAAAGACTGAAATGTGTACTTTATCTGAGGATCTTCTGCTTATTTATATATTTTTTTGGTCTTTGTGATACCTGGGGCACTCTGATGTCTTCGGCCCCTAAGAGTAGCCCTGCCTATTCTTCTTGGGATATATCATCAATGATATGATTTTAGATTGTTTCTAGAAAGCAGCACGAAAACATTTTTGTACCTTGAAAACATTGCATGCTTGTTTGATTATTTCTTAAGGATATAATTTTCTGGGAGTGGAAATGTTTGATTGGAAAGTCGGCGATTTGTATTTGGGTAATTTGACAGTAAAAGTTTTACAAGCTTGCAGTAGGCACAGCTGAGGTAGCCATTGTGATAGATCTGTGATTGCAGGGATTTTGTAACCTCTTAGTAGAATCTTAAAAAAAATTTTTTTTGAGTCAGAGTCTCACTCTGTTGCCTAGGCTGGAGTGCAATGGCAGGATCATGGCCATTGCAGCCTCGACCTGCTGGGCTTGGGTGATCCTTCCGCCTCAACCTTCCAAGTAGCTGGAACTACAGGCGCGAGCCACCACACCAGGCTAATTTTTTTTCTTTTTTTGATTTATTGTAGAGATGAGTTCTCACCAAGTTGCCCAGACTGTTCTCAAACCCCTGGTCCCAGGCATTCCTCTTGCCTCAGCCTTCCAAAGTGCTGGGATTACAGGCGTGAGTCACCACTCCTGGCTATAATCTTTTTTTTTTTTTGAGTTGG
>NW_007253285.1:297922-302597 GCF_000164805.1 Carlito syrichta
CAGCCACTCCAGCGTCGACCTGCTGGGCTCAGGCGATCCTTCCGCCTCAGCCTTCCAAGCAGCCAGAACCACAGGTGCGCACTACCACGCCCGGCTAATTTCTTGATCTATTGTAGAGATGAGGTCTCGCCAAGTTGGCCGGGCTGGTCTCGAACCCACAGACGCAGGCCACCCACTCACCTTGGCCTCCCAAAGTACTGGGTTTACAGGCTGAGCCACCGAGCCTGGCCTTTGTTTTCTTTAACGTTGTGGTACCTTTGCCAGAGGATCTCATTTGCACTTCCATTTTTAATTGGTTTAGCTAATGAACTTATGCTAAATAGTTAGTCCTGGCCCCCACAATGCACCAGTGGTAAAAAACCGTCAGAAGTTTGTATAAGCTTTTCCTTAGCAACGTCATGACAGTTCTGTTCCCAGGAGCGAGAGTCTCACCTTCTGGGGTCAGTCTAATTGGATATGCCCGTGTGTGATCACACACCTATCACCAAATGTGTGTTGATTTCCTCATTGTGTTAAGGATCTGTCTGTTGATAGGAATATACAGATTTTTGCTTAAAATAGCTTAAGACAGCATTCACAGGTTATTTTTTGCTTTGCTCTTCTGGTAAAAGAGAGTTAGATTTGTATATTACATTTTTATGTAAAATGTAAAGCTCAGATAAAGGAAGTCATGTTCTATATGCCAAACTCACCCTTATTTCCATCTCAGTAGGTCAGGTCTGCAAATGCCAAAGTGAACATTTCTCATTTCTTTTCCATAATAGTTATTTTAAAAAACGAAGCCTTAGCTTTTTTTTTGCTTGCCTTTTCCAACACTGAGTTGTGTGGTCTGCCAACTTTTAAATTCTTATTTTGTTATTTATTTATTTAGAGATGGGGGAGGAGTCTCATTTTGTTGCCCAGGCTGGAGGGCAGTGGCATGATCATAGCTCACTGCAGCCTCAAACTCCTGGGGTCAGATGATCCTCCCACCTCAGCCTCCTGAGTAGCTGGGATTAGAGGCGTGCACTATGATGCCTGGTTGATTATTTTTAATGAGACAGGGTCTCACTGTTACCCAGGCTGGTCTTGAGTGATCCTCCTGCCTCTACCTCCCAAAGTGCTGGGATTTCAGATGTGAGCCACCATCCCTAGCCTCTGTGGGTTTATTATTATTATTTTTTTTTTAAAGAGAGAGTATATATCTCTTTATGTAAATGTTGTAATGTAAAATATTTAAAAATATTGTCTGCATAATCCTTTGGATATGGTAGCACTTGGGCTCATTTCGGGTTGGATAAAATTGTCCTTTTGTGTTTGGATTTTTTCTTTTTCAATCAATCTATGACTGAAAATGCAGTCTCCAGTGACCCGTTGGCCATCAGACCCAGTGGCCATTGGGGTCTTCTCTTTAATCCTCTCTACAGCAGTTGATGTTTTCCTCTTGGGTTGTCCTGAGCCTGTGTGGTGTTGAAATCACCATTTCTGGTTTCCTTAGGTGGCTCGTTCCTGTCTCCCATTTGAGAGGCAGTGTCATATAGTTACAAGATCATGTGCCTTGGAATTGCTGCTGTTTTGATTTATTAATTGGCTCCACCATTTAATAAATAAAAGCTACAGAGAAACCCAGAAGAGCAGAGACAGATGACGTGAAGTTTTCTAAGTGGCTCTCTGGAATGGCCCCGTCCTCCCAAGTTCGCGAATGAGGATGTTTTTCCTTCTCCACATTGGCTAAGGGTCACACTGGCTCCTCTGTGACGTGGGGGATAGGAATGTTAAGAATGTCCTCGCTTGGCCATCCTGGTGCTATCTGAGATCTTCAGATGCGGAGAGAGAAGGAGGAAGTTTGAAGACCTGATGGGAGGATGTTTTTGGTCTTGCTGCCTTCTGACATCAACCCTCGCTAGGGTTTTTTTTTTTTTTTTTTTGAGTCGGAGTCTCACTCTGTTGCCCAGCAGTAGTGCAGTGGCCTTCTGAGCTCAGATGATCCTTCCACCTCAGCCTCCCGAGTAGCAGAGACTCTGTAGTCTGTGCCTGGCTAATTTTTTTTTTTTTTTGTAGAGACGACGTCTCACCAGGTTGTCCAGATGAGTCTGGAACTCCTGGGCTCAGGCAGTCCTCCCTCCTCAACCTCCCAACGTGTTGGGATTACAGGTGTGAGCCACCGGGCGGGCCTCGGAATTTAAAACTGTTTCCAAGTAGGATGTCATTGGGCTTGAAGATGCAACAGCTGTCTCTTCCCTTTAGACCAACGGTTCTCAGTGGGGTTCTGATTATGCCCCCCAGGACGCCTGGCAGTGTTTGTCACATGTAGGGCAGGGATTATCTAGTGAGTAGAAGCCAGGGTTGCGCTGGACCTCTTATCATGCTCAGGACACAGCAGTCCAGCCTGAAATGTCAATGATCCCGATGTTGTAATTTACCTTAGACCCTTTTTATTTAAAATATTTATTTATTTATTTATTTATTTGAGTCAGAGACTCTGTCTCCCAGGCTGGAGTACAGCAGCAAATCTGTGGCTTACCGCAGCCTCAAGCTCCTGGGCTCAGGCAGTTCTTCCACCTCGGCCTCCCAAGTAGCTGGGACTACAAGTATGCATGACCACACCTGGCTAATTCATTCGATTGTTTTTTTTTTTTTTTTTTGTAGATACAGAGTCTCGCTATGTTGCCCAGGTTGGTCTCAAACTCCTGGGCTCAAGCGATCCTCCCTCCTCGGCCTCCCAAAGTGCTGGGATTACAGGCATGAGCCATCCTGCCTGGCCACTTTAGAACCTTTTTAAGCTTAAGGACTACCATGTCTTGAGTCCTAGGAGTGACCGGCTGGTCCTCATTCCAGGGTGTTTTGTTGCAGTTAAGGAACCCTCTCTGGACCCTATCTCTGGCACCTACCAGGAAGTCTGTGAGTAGCCTGGGGTCCAGGGCAAGAGAGGTCCTGCCTTGGTTGCCTTGAGGGCCTGGTGATGGCTGTGGGTTCTGTGTGTGTGACACCGCTTATCCCTTTTGTGACGATGCTGCGTGAGGACTCTCCATTGCCGTTGATGAGGAGGTTGTTGAGGACGTGTTTGTTCACCCTGATCCACGGACGCTTCTTTTTCTTTTTTTCTTTAAACTTGCCAAGGAAGATACAGAACAGGAAATTGGACTCAGCTATTGCTGGTTGCTGGTCCCTACTCAGATGTCACTTGTCACTTTGTTAACAAGCATCTCTTAACTTCTCAAGCTCTCAGTCCTGGCCCGGGCATGTCTGCGTGTGGGTGATGTCCGGGATAATGTTGTGTGTTTTGACTCTAATCCAAAAAAAAGTTTCTCTTTCAAGTCAGGAGTTACATTTCTTGCTTTCACCATGGCTAGAAGTTCATTCTTTAAAGCACACAGATAAGCTGGGCTCAGTGGCTCAGCCTGTAATCCTACGCCTTTGGGAGGCTGAGGTGAGTGGATTGCCTGAGACCGCAGTTTTGAGACCCACCTGGACAACTTGGCGATACCTCATCTCTACAATAAATAAAAAACTAGCGGGGCGTGGTAGCGCGCGCCTGTAGTTCCAGCTACTCGGAAGGCTGAAGCGGAAGGATCGCCGGAGCCCAGTAGGTCGAGGCTGCGGTGGCTGGGAGCGGCCACTGCACTCCAGTCTGGGTGACAGAGTGAGACTCCAACTCAAAAAAAAAAAAAAGCACACAGGTGTTTCTCCTTTTTCTCCACATTAGCCAAGGGGTTTGAGAGGAGAGGGGTGGTCAGGAGACATCCTTGCAGGGACATCTGGTTCTCTGGACGTGGGGGATGGCGGTGTTGAGACGGTCCTCCCTCTGACTTGGCCTCTAAGATCATTTGATGCCACTGGGTTCTTGAGAGCCACAAAATACATTTGGAAGGGGGTTTCGTCTGAGGTGGCCATCTTTTTCTTTAGAGCTTTCGAGTGGGTGCTTGTCTATCCCAAGGGCCGCATGGGCCCATTGCCCTGGCTGGTGACTGTTCCTGCAGGAGGGGAAGCTGAACTTCAGGGAGGCGGCTCTGATCGTGGGAAGAACTGCTGGTCTTAGGAGAGGCTGGATATTCCTTGTGTCGTTCCTTCCCTGCAGCTCCCTCTCGCCCTCTCCCCTGGTGAGAGTGGGCTGGGGCTCCGGGTCCGAGGGTGCGCACAAAGACAGTAATGGGTTGGGGAGAAGAGGGCTCCGGGGCCAGCAAGGGAGACTGTTGTCCCCAGAAGTCAACAGCAAGCTTTACAGAGTGAGACCAGGCAAGGGTGTTGAGTTTTGTTTTTGTTTTTTTTTTTGAGTTGGAGTCTCACTGTCGCCCAGACTAGAGTGCAGTAGCCACTCCCAATCACCACAGCCTCGACCTGCTGGGCTCCGGCGATCCTTCCGCCTTAGCCTTCCAAGTAACTGGAACTACAGGCGCGCGCTACCACGGCTGACTAATTTTTTTTGTTTTTTTTTTGAGTTGGAGTCTCACTCAGTCACCCAGACTAGAGTGCAGTGGCCACTTCTGGCCACCGCAGCCTCGCCTGCTGGGCTCCGGCAATCCTTCCGCCTCAGCCTTCTGAGTAGCCGGAATTACAGGTATGAGCTACCATGCCCCGCTGATTTTTTTTTTTTTAGTTTATTATAGAGATGAGGTCTCGCTGCCCAGGCGGGTCTCGAACCCGCGGGCTCAGGCAATCCACTCACCTCAACCTCCCAAAGGCGCAGGATTACAGG
>NW_007253285.1:302617-308244 GCF_000164805.1 Carlito syrichta
TGGTCTCGAACCCATGGACTCAGGCAATCCTCTCACCTCGGCCTCCCAAAGTGCTGGGATTATAGGCATGAACCACCATGCCCGGTCGATTCTTCTTCTTCCTTTTTTTTTTGAGTTGGAGTTTCACTCTGTCGCCCAGACTGGAGTGCAGTGGCTGCTCCCGGTTGCCGCAGCCTCAACTGGTGGGCTTCGGCGATCCTTCCGCCTCAGCCTTCCAAGTAGCTGGAACTACAGGCGCGTGCTACCACACCCAGCTGATTTTTTTTCATTTATTGTAGAGATGAGGTCTCGCCAAGTTGCCCAGGTGGGTCTCGAACCCACGGGTGCAGGCAGTCCACTCACCTCAGCCTCCCAAAGGTGCAGGATTACAGGCTGAGCCACCGAGCCCGGCTTGGGTGTTGAGTTTGTAGAGAACACCAAATCCGTTCTTGGAGGTATTTCTCTTAGAGGCTTGGGAGGTGTGTGTGAGTGTGAGAGAGAGAGATAGAGAGAGAGAGAGAGAACTTACACGACATCACAGGACCTCTTAAGTATCCATCTTCCAAATGTATTTTGTGGCTCTCAAGAACCCAGTGACATCAAGTGATATTGGAGGCCAAGCCAGAGGGAGGACCAGGTGTCACCGCAGGGATGTCTCTCGACCTACTCTTCTTCTCTCAAGCACCCTGGCAAACGTGGAGAAGAAGGAAAAACATCTGTGTGCTTGAAAGAATAAACTGGCCACTGCCTTGCTAGACTCTGGTGTGGCCATGTGCTCTTTGAGCTATGGCTATTGCTATGCTTTCTGGCTTTGGCCTCCTTTCCCGCCTTGGGGAGGTGAATCCTCTTTCTCTGTCTCTCTCTAATTAACTTTTAAATAAGCTATACTTTCTAATCTAAAAAAACAAATAAAAAAAAGAATAAACTCCTGGCCATATAAGCAAGGGGTGTGGAATGTTCTCCACAGCAAGGTTCCCTGTCTTATGTGGGTCACGTGGCGAGACTCCCAAGTGAATGGAGACACTGGGTGGTTGTCACTTCTGCTTAAGAGATTTAGCCCTGTATCCAACTCACGATCTCAACTCTGAGAATATAAAGGAATAACCAGACTCAGGCTCTTCTGCTGTGCTCTTACAACACGCTTCTGATGCCAGGTGTGAGCGGGTCAGGTGCCTGGATGCTCACCCGCCACTGGGTGATAGTAGATATTTCAGGATCTGATGTATTTTTGGGGTGTAGCTAGCACTTTCATTATTGGCTTCTATAAATGTGAATTTTAGAATCTGTGACAGGAGTCTTTCTACCTATTTATATACTGTAGAGGTCGGGTGCAGTGGCCCATGCCTATATTTCCCACGCTTTGGGATGCCAGCACTTGGAGGGCCGAGCTGGGTGAATTGCTTGAGCCCAGGAGTTCGAGGATTGCCTGGGTAACACAGTGAGACCTCGTCTCTACAAAAATAAAAAAATTAGCCAGGTGTGGTGGCGTGCACCTGAAGGATCGTCTGAGCCCAGGAGGTTAAGGCTGCGGTGAGCTGTGATCATGCTCCTGCACTCTAGGCTGGGTGACAGAGTGAGTCCTTGACTCAAAAAAAGGAGTAGGGGGGCTTGCAAAGTTTTAAAAAATACTATAGAGGTAAGCTTGGGGAAGTAAGTTGGACACGAATGATCAAGGTCATGGTTACCAGGGCAGCAAAGGCGCTGTTCTAGCAGAGCGTCAGGATAGGTAGAGTTTATACTGAAATCCTCCAGGTCCTTGGGTCTCTGTTCTCAATCCTCCCTGCCTCCTAACCCTATTTTCTAATCCCTAACCCTAACCCCAACCCTAGACATCACTCTGTGTGCTGGATAGAGACCCCAGCAGAGGTGGCCTACCAGGGATGACAGGCCTCACGCGAATCCTTTCATTACCTACTGATTTCTCCATCTGGGGACAAAGGTGCAGTGAGCTGACCTGACTGAGTGGAACCAAGGAGGCCACTGAGGGCTTCCTGGAAGAGGTGATGTGTTGAGGCTGAAGAGAGCGTTGGTGTTGGTGGCGGAGCAACAGATAGTGGCGGCTCCGTGCTGTCTGGCACGAGAAGATGCTCAGCCTGGGTGAGACCTCAGCAAAGTCCTGGGAAAGTGGCCTCTAGCCTCTAGGAGGCTGGTGGAGTCTGCAGGGGGCTGGATCATACCCAGTCTACTGGCTGCTCCAGAGGGATTGTGTTAGAATTTTAAAAAGGCACCCAGGTGTAGTAACTCACCCTATAATCCCAAAACTTTGAGAAACTGAGGCAAGAGAAGTGCTTGATACCAGGAGTTTGAGACTAGCTGGGGCAACATAGTGAGACCCCATCTCTAAAGGAAAATGAAAAAATTTAGCAAGTATCCTGGCCCATACCTGTAATCCCAGCTACTCGGGAGACTGAGGTGGGAGGATCCCTCAAGCCCAGGAATTGGAGGTTGCAGTGAGCCTTGTTCGTGCCACTGCACTCCAGCCTGGGCGACTCAGTGAGATCACGTCTCTTAAAAAAAAAAAAAAGAGAATAAAACAAATTTTGACCAAGGGAAGGGTGTACATTTGGAAGGATCAGGTTGGCTGCTAGGTGGCAGAGATCGAAGAGGGGCAGGGGTGGGGTGGGGGACTTGAACCAGGAAAGTTGGTGAGGACAGATGGCCTGGCTGGGCCTGACTGCGCTATCCAATTGCTACTGGATGGAGCAACCCCGTCTTCTGAAAGTTAAGGTGCCTCTCTCAAAGCTGCTCACTTCCTTGCTGGGTGTTGGGGGGGGGGGGAAAAGTTTTTGTGCCGTCAGCCCTCAGATCAGTCACATTGACTCCAGATAGGTTCCAGAGCCCTTTTTAGGCTCTGATGTCCTTTTTTTCTGATGCTCAGGCTGGCCACAGTGCCTAACCTCCAGCTCCTGGATCCCCAGTGAAAAGCACATTTGCCTGAGAGCCCTGTTGCTGTCTGCAAGCCCATTCCTTCCCTCCTTTATCACATTAAAAATATCTGAGCCTGGTTGGGAGGCAGAAAGGGCAGTTTTTAGGGGAAAGTACATACTTTTTCTGCCACTCCGTGTATTGTTAACTGCCTCGTTTGATTTTTTTTAACACTGAGTCGCCAGCAACTCACATAATGAGCCGACCCGGGCAATGGAGAGTTCAAGAATTCAGAAAACATTGCTGTGAGTTTCGTATTTTAGTAAACAGAGATGTTTTTCTTTCTCCCTTTGGTAGCAAATGTCAAGGGGCAATTTCTGCACTAAGTTTTTTCCAGAGCTGTTTAAATCAGCTTGTACACTGGATGTGTTGGACTGACATTTTGGGAACCATTCTGATTGATCACGCACGTGCTTTTCTGGACATTTTAGAGGAAGGGAAAGAGTTTTCTGTTTTTCTGCGCTGGGGGATGTGGCACGACAGATCAGGGTCGGGTGGGTGAGATGGATGCAGGCAGGAGGAATTCTCACATACTGAGACTGGCTGTCCCTGGGGAATTTTGTACATATGTCCCCTAAATGGGGAAAAGCAAATATTAACGAAAACATCGCCTGCGTGTCACAGCCTGGCTCCTTGGCTCACAAAATTCCATCTCTAGGGTCTAGAACTGGCCACACACATGGCTTTGGGCCACTTTTGAAGTGTGGCCCTTCTGAATCGAGATGCGCAGTGAGCGTAAAATACACCAGATTTTACGGATGAGTACGGAACTGTCAAATTATCTCATTGACATGTTTTTTATACTGATGACATTTTGAAGTGGTTACACTTTGGATCCATTTGATTAAATAACAAATAATATTAAAAGTAATCTTACCTGCTTCTTTGTGGTTTTTGTTTTATTTCACTTGGAGACAGGATCTTGCTATTTGGCCAAGCTGGCCTCAAACGATCCTCCTGCCTCAGCCTCCCAAAGCCCAGCATTCTAGAAGTGAGCCACCTTGCCTGGCATCTTTGTATGTTTTCTTTTGTCTAAAACATGGCTAGTAGAACATTTAAACTTACACAAGTGTCTTGCATCATTTCTGCCGGGCAGCTTTGCTCTGATGATGCGCTTACTCGGCAGACGAAAGGGTTTTGTGGAACTGATAAGCCAGGGAGCTGTTGTGATGCAGCCAGGCCTGCTGCTGTGTGTCCCTAAAGGGACTCACTGCTCAACTTCCTTTAGGATGGAGCGGCTGCTGGGAGCCTTGTGCTTGCCAGCAGCGCTTATCTCTGGCCTGGGATTGATGACAGCCAGAGGGCACACCGCCTGGAGATCTACTCTTTCAGGGAACAAAACGAGTTCAAGGAGTTCTTGAGATGAGATTATTAGGGTCTGCAGAGTTTAAGTAACACTCTTGATGTGGGTGACCAGGAGGATTCTGAATTCTGTTAACCATGCAGGCAGTATTTGTTGTTGCTGGTTTTTCTATGACATGCTTGCCTTTTATTTTATTGTTTTATTTTGTTTTTTAGAGATAGGGTCTTGCTCTGCTGCCTAGCCTGGAGTTCAGTGGCACCGTCATAGCTCACTGCAGCCTGAGTCCCTGGGTTTAAGTGACCCTTCTGCCTCAGCTTAATGAGTAGCCGGGACTGCAGATGTGGGCCTCCATGCCTGTCTAAGTTTTTTTTTTAATTTTAAGGATGTGGGGTACAATTCGGTGTTAGGTATATGATAATTAAAGCAGCCTGGTATTGGTACAAGAATTGGCATATAGACCAACAGAACAGGATAGAGATTCTGGAAGCAAAACCTCAATTTCTCAGCCAACTCATCTTTTTAATCTTTTTTAAGAGATGGGATCTCGCCGTGTTGCTCAGGATAGTCTGCTGGCCTCAAGCAGTCCTCCTGCCTCGTTCTCTCAAAGTACTGGGATAAGAGTTGTGAGCCACTGAACCGGCCTACGCTTGCCTTTTAAACAAACCTCCTAGGGGTGGCCTTTTGCTCTTTTCAGTGAAATGACCTGTTTCCGCCTTTGGGCTCTGCCCTTCTAAGATCATGCTGGGTCTTGCATGGTCCTCGGTGTCCTGGGAGGGCCTGTAGGCGAGTGGTTGTTTCTCTAGATTTCCAGAGTCTGTTGACAAACCTCTGTGGCATTTGTACTGAGAGCAAAGACGCTTGGGTTGTGCAACTTGAGAGGCCTTCCAGTCTGCTGGTGTCAGCCAAAGAGATCAGAGCATGCCCGTTCTGGAGAGGAGCTTGTGCATTGCCATGTAGAAAGCGAGGCAGGCCCCCCCACAGACTCACAAGGCTCCGTCCAGATATGCTTGTTTCAAACAGTGGGAGGGCACTTTCAGATGTCTGGGGTAGAACATTCTAGTATTTTATTGGAGATCCGTGGTGCTACTGCAAAGTCCCTAAGTCATGCTGATAAAGGACATTTTTTCTTACAAAGGGTAAATTTCAGGTGATGTGGATTCAGCAAGCCAGTCTGGTTGTGTATTCTTTTGTGGGCACTTCGAAAATAATTTTTAGATGACATGTTTTAAAATGACCAGCCTTTCAACTGAGCAGTTTCAAAACAAATACTTGGATTGCAGTGAGCGTTAATTAGTGGGGCAAACCATAACCGCAGATGTGTACACCAGTGTTTCGTGGCAGGTTCTCAGGAGCGATGCCTGCT
Source organism: Carlito syrichta (assembly GCF_000164805.1). Classification (NCBI taxonomy): domain Eukaryota; kingdom Metazoa; phylum Chordata; class Mammalia; order Primates; family Tarsiidae; genus Carlito; species Carlito syrichta. The sequence goes on from NW_007253285.1 coordinate 308,188, forward strand.
GTTGGGTGGATGGGAAATGGTGTGACTTCCTCTCTCTTCCTCCCTCCTCCCTCCTTC
>NW_007253285.1:308274-312941 GCF_000164805.1 Carlito syrichta
TACCCCTCCCCTCCTTCCCTCTCTCCTTCCCTTTTTTCCTTCCTTCCTCCTCCCCTCCCCCTCTTCCTTTGCTGGCAGCTCATGCGGATGGTTTTTGGAGTCAACCAGGGTTGAGAATCACTGAACTGGCGACTTTGCAAGCAAGGGAGAGGAAGGAGCCCGCGTGTGTTTCTTGTAACCCCTGGGAAGACCCTGGCCTCAAGGTCACCGGCTCAGGGAAGGGGTGTCCCCGCCACTGCTGAAGGCCCAGCTCCTGTCATTCCACTTCCACATTTCTGGGTGCAGAGCTGGTCCCGGGCGCTGTCTGATGCTGCTGTCACTTCAGGGATGAGAGCCTCCCTTCTAGACCTTTCTGTCCCACGGGAGTTGACCTGGGCGCCGGCGGTGTTGGCATCTGAGTCCTGAGCTGCCTCTGCTGTTGTTTCTTTCCTTCGGGCTGAAGGCCCAGGAGGGAGGGAGGGCTCCATGTCTCAGAGAGAAGTCAGGCCCAGAAAGTGGAGGCTCAGAAGCCAGGAGCATAGAGGCCCAGAGGCCAGGAGCCAGAACCGCATCTGCCTGCGAAGGAGCGACCTCCTGCCTCCACTGTGGTGCTCCTGCCCTGCCTGTGTGACTCCCGCTCCCTCCCTGACCCTGCCCTGCTGTGCAGGAGGGTCCCTCTGGGTCCCTTAACATTGACCATCACCACTGGGGGTGAGCACTTTTATTACACTCATGCCCTTGCTTCTAGCCAGGAGTCTGGCTTTTTACTGGGTGTGGCAGTTAGTGCTGGGGGCAGAAAGACGGGGAGAGGCTTAAACTGTGGCCACAGCAGTTTGGGTAGAGTAGGAGGAGTCCTAGTGTCTCCCTGGGGAAGGAGCTCCCTTGCTGGGTTGACCCTGGTGGTCCTTCCTACCATGGTCCCCAGGTGGTGAGAAGCTTCCTGGGAACCTCAAGGTAGAAGCCAAGGGCCTTCGTTTTGGTCTAGGTGGGGGTTGGAGTCTCCCTCTGTCGCCTAGGCTGAAGTGCAATAGACCACCCCAGCGTCGACCTGCTGAGCTCCAGTGATCCTTCTGCTTCAGCCTTCCAAGTAGCAGGAACCACAGGCATGTGCTACCATGCCTGGCTAGTTTTTGATTTATTGTAGAGACAAGGTCTCGCCAAGTTGCGCGGGCTGGTCTCGAACCCGTGGGCTCGGGCAATCCACTTGCCTTGACTTCTAAAAGTGCTGGGCTTACAGGCTGAGCCGCTGAACCTGGCTGTTTTTTGTTTTGTTTTGTTTTGTTTTTTAGTGACAAGGCCACTATAATCTTGACCTCGCGAGCTCCAGCGATCCTCCCGCCTCAGCCTCCAGAATATCTGGGACTACAGGTGTGTGTTGCACCATGCCTGACTAATTTTTAAAATAAATTTTTTTTGTTCAGTCAGCATCTTGCTATGTTGTCCAGGCTGGTCGCAAACTCCTGGGCTCAAGTGATCCCCCCGCCTCAGCCTGCCAAAGCTCTGGGATTACAGGTGAGAGCCACTGACCCTGGCCTGCCAGTGGGGTCTTAACTGCACCCCTGACCCCCGCTTTGTCCCATCTATTCCTTTCTACTAAGGGAAAGCTTGGAAATCCCCAAACTTGGAGTGGCTGAGTATCTTTTGAACTGAGAAAGAATTAAAAATTGACCCTTCAAAATGACCTGGTTGCTCTGCGTGTGTGTGTGTGTGTGTGTGTGTGTGTGTGTGTGTGTGTGTGTGTGTGTGTGTGTTATTTAAACATAATTTCAAATAAGTATGTTGCACTGTAAAACAAAGTAAGTTGCCCACGTTTTCTTGGTAAGGGTGGCGGTGGTTTGAGTCCTTTCGCGGTTTCTAGAGCCTGGCAGACAAGCGTCTGAGAATGTTTTGTCTTGGACTAGACAAAGGTGAATGCCTTCATTGTTGAGCTGTGTGGAGCTGTTAATGGTTTATGGATGGTGATTAAGTGGAGCTGCGTGAGCCAATGTACAGTGCGTCTTAGTCCACACCAGCCTACACCCGGCGTTTGGCTAATTTGCAGAAAATTGGACCTTTTAGCACGAGCCTTCTCCCCTCTGCCCCATGGGGCTCTGTCTCCTCCTTCCTTCCGCACCTGCTCTTGGGAGGCCGGTCTCCCGGCCTCCTCACTGGCACCCCCAGGCTCCGTTAGCCTGTGCATGTCCCCACATTCATCCTTGGGGCACCAAGTTTTTTTTGTTTTCTGAGTTGTTTTCTCATTCTGTTGCCCAGGCTGAAGTGCAAGGCAAGATCACAGCTCACTGAAGCTTCCACTTTCTGAGCTCAGGAGATCCTCCCACCTCAGCCTCCCGAGTAGCTGGGACTGCAGGTGCACATCACCACGCCTAGCTAATTTTTGTTGATTTATTGTGGAGACGGAGTCTTGCTGTGTTGCCCAGGCTGGTCTCGAACTCCTGGGCTCAAGCAGTCCTCTTGCCTCAGCCTCCCAAAGTGCTGGGATTAGAGGTGTGAGCCACCGCACCTGGCCAAGCAACACGTTAAAATGATCTGTTTAAACTTGGTCTCACTTGGACTGCAAGCTTCTGGAAGTAGGTTTGTCTGTTATTAATCTTGGTCCAGGTCTCTGGCGTAGTAGCTCTGTTGTTAAAGGAATCAGTGGGCCACCTCTGCTCCCTGTGAAGAATATCAGATTACCCTTCCGCCTTCCTTCTCAAAATTAGCCTCTTTAAGCCCCAACAGTTCCTGGGAGGAAGACTGTCCTTATTTTTTCCCCTTCTTTTAGTGAGGAAACTGAGGTTAATTTGTTCAAGGCCACATGGCTAAGGTGTAGTAATCCCAGGATTCCCGTTCGGGTTTGATTCCCTGGGTTGAACCTTCATTGAAACCCACTGCAGGCCAGTCTAGCCACAAGGAAAGCTTCAAACAGTCCCCAGCAGAGCCATGGTCTGCAAAATCCCTGGCTCTTATTCCTCAGAACCATCAGGGCCATCGAACAAGGAGCGTGACATTTACACCTGGGGTCCTGAAAGAGGCTGTGGAGCAGAAAAAGGCCATTTGGGGAAACTGGAGCAACCAGGTGATGTGTGGCATGGAGTTCACGGTCATGTGCCAGCGTCGGCACCTCAGTGTGTGAAGATCTCAAAGCTATATAAGACGCTGTCAACGGTGAAAACTGCATGGGGGTGGACACACTTCCTGTCTCATGTTGGCAGCTTCTCTAAAATCTAAAACTGATCACAAATGAAAAGCACACTTCATAGCAGTGATGACAGCACCACAGACCTCACTGAGCCCTACCCCTACCGCCTTGTCTCACTGGCTCGTCATACTACAGGCATCCTCACTTCTCGCTGCCTGGTGTCTACCCACTGCAGTAGAGGCTGTGACCTCCAATCTGAACCCACATCAGTGATGGAGAGATAGCCAGGGTTGTCATAGGGCTGTCTTTTTTTTTCTTTTTGAGTTGCAGTCTTCCTCTTTCTTCTAGGCTGGAGTGCAGTAGCACCATCATGGCTCACCGCAGTCTCGACCTCCTGGGCTAAGGTGATCCTCTTGCCTCAGTCTCTCAAGTAATGGAGGCTTCTAGGCATGCACCAACATGCCTGGCTAATTTTTTGAGTTTTTGTAGAGACGAGGTCTCGCTGTGTTGCCCAGGCTGGTCTTGAACTCCTGGCTCAAGTGATCCTCCTGCCTTGGTCTTCCCAAGTGCGGGATTACAGACACGAGCCACTGCACCTGGCCAAAATTAAGTGGTTTTTAGTATTTTCACAAGATTGTACAGCCTTCACTATTATCTTATTCCTTCACATTTACATCACTCCAGAAAGAAACTCTGTACCTGTTTGCAGTCACTTCCCATTCCTCTATGGACTTAATTTCTGAATATTTCATATAAATGGAGTCATACAGTATTGTCCTTTGTGGTCCTTTGTGACTAGTTTCTGGCACTTTGGCATCATGTTTTTGAGGCTCAATCAGTTCATTCTTGTAGTGTGTATCAGTCCTTCATTCTGTTTTATTGTTGAATAATATTCCATTGTATGGATAGACAACATTAAAAAAAAAAATCTGGCCGCGTGCAGTGGCTTATGGCTGTAATCCCAGCACTTTGGGAGGCTGACACAGGAGGATCATTCTAGTCTAGGAGTTTGAGATCAGCCTGGGCAACACAGTGAGACCTTGTCTCTACAAAAAATTAAAATGTAGGTGAGCATGGTGGTGCACGCCTATAGTCTCAACTGCTTTGGAGACTGAGGCAAGAAGATTGCCTGAGCCCAGGAGGTTGAGGCTGCAGTGAGCTATGATTGCGCCACTGCACTCAGGGCTGGGCGATAGAGTACAGAGACCTTGTCTCTAATAAATAAATAAATTAATAATAATAAAAAAATAATTTTCAAAAATCTGTTCATCAGTTGATGGACAGTAGGGCTGTTTCCGCTTTCAAGCTGAGGTGAACGATGCTGTCATGAACATTTGTGTACAGGGCTTTGTGTGAACATATGTTTTCATGCTTCTTGGGTATGTATCTACCCATGGAATTCCTGGGTCATATGCTGACTCTATATTTAACTTTTTGAGGAAATGTCAGACCATTTTCCATGGCAGCTGCACCATTTTACATTCTTACCAACAGCGTAAGAAGGTTCTGGTTTCTTTCCAGTCTTTTTTTTTTTTTTTTTGAGTTGGAGTCTCACTCTGTCACCCAGACT
>NW_007253285.1:312963-330979 GCF_000164805.1 Carlito syrichta
CCACTCACCTCAGCCTCCCAAAGTGCGGGATTACAGGCTGAGCCACTGAGCCCGGCTCTTTCCAGTCTTGCCAACACATCACCTGTCATTTTGGTTGGGCTAGATTGTCTTTTATATACCTTTTAATTCAGGAAGATTGATTTTGTTTGAAACACCAACTATGAAAGGTGGTAGACTTCTGCAAAGGAATTAACTAATATGTACACAGCAGAGATGAGAAGTAGCTGCCCTAAGTGTGTCTACTCCCCACTGTGTTCTTGGGGCATTCATATTTATGAAGTAACAACAAACTCCCGTTCTGAGCAAGTTTGTGTATTTTTTCTAAAAACAGATGGTAGCCAGAACACAGCCAGGATTACATTACGATTATCCTAGGAGTTTTGTTTATGTGTAGGCTTCCCCTGCTCCCTGCCCAAAATGACTCTTGTCAAGAGTGGGAAAGGACAGTGAGCTCAGAAACAAGAGGTGAAGACTGTCTGGTGACGCCTTTCACGCAGAGTGCGCACGTCTCGCACTGGTCTTTCTCTGCCCTTTCTGTCCTGTCCCTCCTGCTGCTTCTAGTAAAAGAAAGCGTGGAATGCCATTCGGAAACCAGCTGTTTTGCTTCTTACCCGCTAGAGAGGGTTTCTGCTTGTTCTTGAGAGTTCTTAGAACTGAGGTGGTTTTATACATTTTATAAAATCCGCCTGCCTTTGCCCTGTTTACCTAGTTCTCTTTCCTGGCTTGTTCTATGGGTCCTTATGTTATGTAATTATTCCCGATGGATCAGGGGCACTAGCTGGGGAAGGTGTGAGGATAGACACAGCCACCTCTGTGCCCTTTGGAGTTAGAACGGCTTTCCTAGTGCCCCGTGCATGAGTAGGGACGGGGTGTTAAAAGACATTCGTTGGAAAGATGAACTTGTGGAAGGATGGATGGATAGGTGGGTGGATGGCAGGGAGGAAGGAAGAAGGGATGGGTGGAAGGAAGCCTGGGTGGGAGGAAAGATGGAAAGAAAGGATGGAAGGATGGGTGAAAGGAAGAAAAGAAAGAGGGAAGGAAGGAAGAAAGAAGGAAGGAAGAAAGGGTGAGTGAAAGGAAGGAAGGAAAGCAGGAAGGGTGGAAGGAAAAAAGGGAGGAAGGATGGGAAGATGGGTGGATGGAAGAAAAGGAAGGATATGTGGAAGGATGGAAGAAAATGAAGAAGGGAGGGTGGAAGAATGGGTGAAGGAGGGAAGAAAAGAAGGAAGGGTGGAAGGAAGGAAGTGTGGGTGAAAGAAAGGAAGGAAGATAGGTTGGGTGGGAGGAAAGATGGAAGGAAGGAAGGGTGAGTGACAGGAAGGAAGGAAGAAAGGATGAGTGGAAGGAAGAAAGAAGGAAGAGTGGGTGAAAGGAAGGAAGGAAGGAAGAAAAGATGGGTAGAAGGAAGGTTGGGTGGAAGCAAGGATAGATGGAAGACTGGAAGGAAGGAAGGGTAGAAGGAAGAAGGAAAAAGAAGGAAGGAAGGATGAGTACAAACAAGGGAAAAAGGAAGGAAGGGTGAAAGAATGGGTAGGAGCGAGGAAGAAGAGGAAGGAAGGAAGGGCGGGTGAAATGAAGGAAGGAAGAAAGGAAGGGTGGAAGGATGGGTGGAAGAAAGAAAGAAAGGAAAGGAAGGGTGGAAGGAAGAAAAGGAAGGAGGAAGGGTGGGTGAAAGGAAGGAAGGATGAGTGGAAGGAAGGATGGGTGGGAGGAAGAATGGAAGGGTGGAAGGAAGGACGGCGGAAGGAAAGCAGGCTGTCAGGAGGGAGGGAAGGAATGAGCAATTTACAGATGGATGAATGAATTTTAGGTGTGCTGGCTGATTCATTAGGTCCGTTTTCGTATTCTTTTAAATGTGTGTGTTGGTTATATGATGATTGGCAAGCTATTAGATGGAATAGTTTGATTTTTGCTCCTTGCCACATTTCTACAGGATTTGAGATGGTTTCAGAAACTTAGAGGTGTCTCATTTCTTTCAGTGTCAAATGGTTTCTGGGATTATTTCTAGTCACTGTCGTCTAAAGAATATCTGCAAAGGTGTTCTAAGGAATTTTGAGGAAGATGAGAAAAAGCAGATATAAAAGTCAGGACTCAATCAGCTGGTACATAGGAGCTGAATAACCGTGGGAATGAGCGCTGTACAGAATCACGTGTTCCTAATGGCAGCATCTTGCCACTTAGCGTGGTTACTTTGGCCTTGATTCTGATTGGGAGCGTGGCATGCCCGTCAGTCTTTGTATCTTTCCCCGTGGAGCATGGACCAAAGATTAGTTGATTGTGGATGATACCTTTTACCCTTCTCTTTCCTTTTTTTCTCTCTTCTGTTCATAAACTTTTCATGTTATCCTTTGCATGGAAGCTGCTCTTCCTAGTGGTGACAGAGTTTGACATCGTGGGAAGGGTTGTGGGAAAGATTGTGACCCTTCTCATGGGGTGAGGCAGAGAGCTGGGATGGACCCAGGGGCAGATTCAGCTGTAGATTTTAGTCATGAATGCAAGCAGGCCTCAGTTTACAGCCACACTGTAGGTATGTTTGTGAGTAGTATTTGGAACCCAACACATCTTTGGTGGCAGTGTTATAAATGACCCTTAAGCCCATAGGCAAGTTCAGAAAATGACAATGATGATGATAATGGTCTATCTGAAAGCTGCAAATACATTATAGATACTAGTAGCTGAAATACATTTCTTATAAAAATGCAGATTTTCAGCAAAAAGCTTCTGTAGGCCCGCACGGGGAATGACTCAAGTTCCCCTCTCAGTGTTTGAGGGGAGATCATGTCTGAGTTCTGAAGCAGGATGTCAGCAACACATTTCCCCTGCAATTTCTTGGAGGCATCAACTCTGACGGGGGTGGGGCAGTCATTTTGGGGATTACTTGTATAGCAAACAAACGCCTGGCATTATTCCACAGCCAGCAGAAAAGTGGAACAGACTTGGGACCTTGAAACCACACATCTCTGACATGATCAGCTGAAGGCCCACCACGTCTCTCTGGAGCAGGGGTGGCCAACCTTTTGGCTTCCCCGGGCCACATCGAATAATGAGAATTGTCGTGGGCTGCATATACATTGCATGATATAGTCTTTATACATAGTAAGACTTCTTTAAAAACATTTTTTTTACTATAAAGTTTAGAAAAATGAGCAATATAAGCCAGTGGGAAATTTAACCTTGCTTTTGTAAAACTATATGTCTGGTTCGATGGACGTAGTCACAATTCTTCGTGAGTTATCAAGGTGCTTGTCTGAAATATTTGTTCGAATTTTGCTCTTTGCGTGTTTATACTTGAAAACAGCTGCTCACAAATGCATGTGCTGCCAAAAAGCGATGCTATGAATAAGGTGTGATTGTGAACTTCAAAAATGGAACTACATATGGGGTCACCAAGGAAATAAACACTAAAAAACACATGATGTTAAAAGATATTGCGGGACTGTATTACTGGCTGTCGTGGACCGGGGGTTGGACACACCTTTGCTGGAGCCTCACTGTAGTCCTTGTCCTTCCTCAGCTGGGTGACCTTGCCACCTCGCTGAGCTCCGTGTCCCCTGAGCCTAAAACCACCTCTGTTTCACTCAGTGCCCATGCCGCCTTGGCTGAGTCGAGATTTTCCTCTTCGGGATCTGATGCGGTTGTTCAGAAGGGATGGCCAACCTCAGGTCTAACACCCGGAGCCACCAGGCAAGGCGATGAGCCCCAGGGGCTCCCCTAGGCGTCATGGGACCCTGCTCTGCTTGCCTACTGTATGCAAGGTGTGTAAAGGCCTTGGGAGATCTCGCCTGCGTGTCCAGGGGTGCTTTGGAGAAAGTGACTGCTGTCACTTCTTCCCTTTATTTCCAGGTCCCCTGCCAAGGGTGGCTGTCTCCTTTGGGGAGAAGTCTCAGATTCCACCCCCCACTTCCGTTTCTAAATCTCCTGGTTCTGTCCTCAGCCCAAATGCTTCCTTGTCCCCGCTGTTAGGGTCAGCACCACGTCTTTTGTGCTCATTTGGGGTGTGTGGTAATGCCCTTGACTTTGTCCCTACCTCTGTCTTGTCTGCACGGCAGCCAAGCTTTCTAAGCTTTGCACTGGGGTTTGCAAGCATCAGGGGGCTGAACTAGGCCCGGAGGTTAAAGGGCACAGTGGACGGCCTGTGTGTGTGGTTCCAACCATCTGCTTGATAACATTAAACTCAGTTCTCCACTAAAAACACAAGCAGAGCACTGTGGGCGGAGAGGAGGGAAGGGAGAGAGTGTCTAGCATTACCGTCAAACCATCGGCCTCTTTGCCCTTTCCTTACATTTTTGAAAGGTTTGAATAGTGCTGCAATGGCCGTTCCCTCTGTTCCCTGTATGTATGTCTCACTTTAATAACATCAGAAATTAGGTATGCCCCAGGAATACTTTATCTGATGCTATTTCTCTTTTTTTTTTTTTTGAGACAGGGTCTCAAAAAGCCTGGAGTGTAATGGTGTGATCATAGCTTACTGCAGCCTCAAACTCCTGGGCTCAATTGATCCTCCCGCCTCAGCCTCTTGAGTAGGTGGGACTACAGGCAGGCACCGTGACGCTCGGCTAATTTTTTAATTTTTTCATAGAGTTGAGGGTCTCACTGTGTTGCCCAGGCTGGCCTCAAACCCCTGGCCTCAAGTGATCTTTCCACCTTGATCTCCCAAAGTGCTGAGATTACCGGTGTGGGCCACCACACCCAGGCTTATTTTAGTTTAGATTCAGAGGATACAGTTGCTTGTTTGTTACACGGACATTTAAGGGGGGACCCCCCAAAAACCCCAGAATTGTTTTTTGGAAGGTGGGCCCCTTGTAATACAGGCTTCCCCCTAGATAAGTGTTCCAGGAACCCATCGACGTCAGTGTACCAGCTAGTGTTGTTGTGAGAAGCGGTGTTTGGTTTCAGTGAATTTTGGAGATTCTTTCAACAAGTTTGCCCAATTCATGATGGATGATTTATGAGCGCACCCGCCTATGCAATGAGTGTGCAGCAGTTTTTGACCAAAAATGAATGACCCCATGCCCCATCCTCCCTATTTACCCAACCTCACCCTGAGCGACTTTGTTGTTTTCCTGGATGAAAAAAGTCCTCAAAGGGAAATGTTTTGTTGATGAAAAAGGTGAAACAAAAAATGGCAGGAGCACTAAAAGGCATCAAAATTGTGAGTTCAAAAACCCTTGAGCAGTGGAAAAAGGATCTCACTAGGTGTATTGCATCCAATGGGAGTACTTTGAGGGTGACTGAAGTTTAAATATGTAAGAATAAGCACACACTTTTTTTTAAAGCAAGATTTATTAAGAGGGCAGAAAAGTTCCCACAGTGGGAGGGGACCTGAAGGGATGCCCCACAGTTTTTTAATAAATAAATTTTGGTCCTTTGGGGGTGCCCTCGTGTTGTGTAGTGGTGGGGATTAGACTTCAGGTAGCCCATTCTCCAGATCTCTCTGCATTTTTTTTTTTTTTTGAGTTGGAGTCTCACTCCATTGCCCAGGTTGGTGTGCAGTGGCACACTCAGGGCCACTCTAGCCTTGACCAGCTGGGCTCTGGCGATCCTTTCGCCTCAACCTTCCAAGTAGCTGGAATTACAGGCCAGCATGCTACCACGCCTGGCTAATTTTTTGATTTATTGTAGAGATGAGGTCTCACCAAGTTGCCCAGGCTGGCCTCGAACCCATGGGCTCAGGCAGTCCTCTCACCTCGCCTCTCAAAGTGCTGGGATTATAGACTTGAGCCTCCATGCCCGGCCTCTGCATATTTAGAAAGAAAAAAAAAACAGATCCCATTTCAGGAGCAAATTTGACCTTGTCATGTCACGAAGGTGGCCAGGGTCTCCCGCACCGTGGTACTTCGTGTGAGTGAGGCCTGTGGTTATGGGATGCCCAAGCACGGTGCCTGCTCTGGACTGAGAGACTGCTTTGTGTATTTTGCTAAAGAATAGTCTCTTTCTTGTGACTCTATAATTAAAACACACCCTGCACATGGTATGGAAGGCCCTTCATCATCTCTTTCTAGGGTTGTTTCTCTACCTTATTTTAAAACTTAATTTCTGAAGTCAGAGTGGAGGAAAGAAAATCATTTTTACAATCAGAAGAGGAGTTAATAGTTTTCAAAAGGGCAACGGCAGGTTGACATCTGGGATGGTGACTGTCCTCTTTACCCAAAAGCAGGCCTGGGCAACTTTCGGTGTTGATGTTTGAGGCTTGGTGCAACGACTTCAGTTTGCTCTTGGAGCAGGGAGGAGACACAGACTATGAGTGGTGAGGGGACTGGGCTGGGGAGGTACCGCCAGGCAGGAGACACTTGGCTGGTTTCATGATTTTCTTCCAAGGAGGGGCTTGGTTGAACGCAAGGATTCCATGACCTGATTGCCACAGTCTTGGTGATACCGTGAGCAGTCTGCCACAACCTCATTCTTAGGTTAGCTTGGGCAAGTCTCCTGTGTGGTCCTCTAATCCCCTTAGTCTTTGGTAATAGAGAGCAGGGACTTAATGAATTCAACATGGATCTGCAGAGTGTTAACACAGCATTTGGCCCTTATATTTGATCATTAAGAGTTTTTTGGTTTGGAGTTTTTTAGGGGTATGTTTCTTTTTCTTCTTTTTTTTGGAGTTGTAGTCTCGCTCTTGCCCGGGCTGGAGTGTAGTGGCATGGTCATGGCTCACTGCAGCCTCGACCTCCTGGACTCAGGCGATCTTTCCGTCTCAGCCTCCTGAATAGCTGGGACTACAGGTGTGTGTCACCTTGCCTGGCTGATATTTTGATTTTTTTTTTTTTTGTAGCGACGAGGTCTTGCTATGTTTGCCTAAGCCAGTCTCAAACTCCTAGGCTTGAGCAATCCTCTCACCTCGGGCTTCCAAAGTGCTGGGATTACAGGCGTGAGCCACTGTGCCCGGCCTGGGGTGTTTTTCTTGATACGTGTATGACTCAATTATGGAAGTGTGATTGGATTTTCTTGCTATGGAATGATTTAGAATGTTCACATGCTATTATTGAGTAGCTATAGGCTAGGAAATCCATTCTTCTAAAAATGATTTGAAATCATTGAGGTATAATTCCATAAAGTTAATTGACCCATGACAGGTGTCCAGTTGAATGATTTTTAGTGCATATGTACAGTTGTGCAACCGTCACCACAGTGCAGTTTTGTCACCTCAAAAGTCCCTTCTTCTCCATTCAGACAGTTTCCTTCCTGCACCTAGTTCTGGGCAGCCATTCAGCTACTTTCTGTGTATGGATTTGCCGTGATGAGAATCTTCATATAAATGGACCCGTACGATAGGCAGCCTTTTGTGTCTGGCTTCTTTTACGCACTATGATGTCTTTGTGGTTCATCCTGGTGGGTGAGTGTGTCTGTGATTCGTTTTTTTATTACTGAGGAGCTCTTTTGTCTGGATTTACCACATGTTGTTTGCCTTGATGCCAGTTGATAGACATTAAAATTGTTTCCAGTATTTGGCTATTGCTGCCATGAATATTTGCATACATAAGTTAAGAAGAATTTCTTTTGAGTAGGTAAATTTCTAGGAGCTGAATTGATGAGACGCGTGGTAAGATTATATTTAGCTTTTGAAGAAATTGCCCAACTGCTTTCCAAATCAGACATGCCATCTGACATTTCTACTGGGTTTTCTGCATCCTCACCAACATTTGGTAAAGTCAGTCTTTTTTTTTTTTGAGTTGGAGTCTCACTCTGTCACCCAGACTGGAGTGCAGTGGCTGCTCCCGGTCACTGCAGCCTCAACCTGCTGGGCTCCGGTGATCCTTCCGCCTCAGCCTTCCAAGTAACCGGAACTACAGGCATGCGCTACCACGCCCGGCTGATTTTTTGATTTATTGTAGAGATGAGGTCTCGCTGCCCAGGTGGGTCTCGAACCCGCGGGCTCAGGCAATCCACTCACCTCAGCCTCGCAAAGTCACGGGATTACAGGCTGAGCCACCAAGCCCGGCTAAAGTCAGTCTTTTTTGTGATAGCCAGGAAATCATTCATTGGCAACAGAAAATGGAATCTCTGTGAACTTTACCTTTGAGGAAAGGGACGGTGTTTTTTGCCTCTGTGTCTTGCAGGATTGCTAAAAAGATCAAAGGACATAGGAATTTATGTGCAAGTGGTGTGTGTTTCACAAACGTTCCTGGTGATTATGCGCAGAAACATTTTGAGCTGTTAAATTTAACATTCACATATCCGGCTCAGAGATTAAGAGGAAAACTTGTCCAAGTTTTAATAAAATGTGCTTATTGTGATCAAACTCGTTCCACCTGTTTATAGGGCAATTTTTAATCAAATTGTGAGCTTGTGCCATATGCGAGGTTGTCCATATTGGGTATTAAATTATCAGCTGTATTTAACAATGACAGATTATAATGGTTTGCAAATGGTGAGCACATTTTTCTTCCGCACTCAAAGATTTGGATGGTCTGGTAAATGTCTGCCTGGACTTAGTGTTCAAACGCTTGTGGGTGGCCTTTTTTGAGACCTGGGCACACGTTCCATTCTAATAGAACAGAAATAGATCTGGGAGTTCAGAGAAGCTGCCAAAAATCGTCTACGTAAAAGAATAGCCAATTCATCGGTTTGATTTTGCAATTCCGATTCTATGAAAATTGCCAGTTTATACTTTTTCAGAGAACAAAGGAAGTGTTTTGAGGGCATTTCCCTTCCTACCTGTCGAAGATGTCTGTTCATTACATATCTAGGAAAAGTGGCCAGTGGGCTCCAGGCTTGAAGTCTGGCCTGGATTTTGTAAAACTGGCTTACACCTGCTGGAAAAGACCTTTGGACTACAGAAGCGGAACTGTGCGTCTGATCATGTAACTGTGTGTCAACAGAAGGCTTTGTAGGACTTTCTAACGAGAGGATAAAGAGAGCCGCTGAGACACTGAGTTAGTCAAACTGCACGCCATAGTGGGTATGTTCTTGGGTGGTTGCTGGAAGTCGGGAGGTTCATATTAATTATGGTGATAGTTTGTGTGTGTGTGTGTGTGTGTGTGTGTGTGTGTGTGTGTGTGTGTATTTTTGAGACAAGTTCTCTCTATTGCCCAGGCTGTAGTACCTTAGCTCACTGCAGCCTCAAACTCCTGGGCTTAAGCTGTCGTCCCAGCTCAGCCTCCCCAGCAGCTGGGACTACAGGCATGAGCCACCATGCCCAGCCAGTTTTAATTTCTTTGTTTATTTTTTTGTAGAGACAGGGTCTTGCTATGTTGCCCAGGCTGGTCTTGGACTCCCGGGCTCAAGTGCTTCTCCCTCCTCAGTTTTCCAAAGTGCTGGGATCCCAGGCATGAACCACTGCACCTGGCTGACAGTTTATATTAATTTGGTAATGTTGCATATTGTGATTTTATTCTTACTAAATAGATACTGGTAATAAATTGGGAAACAGGTACATGAAATCCTTTTTTGATGAAAGTGTTGCAGGTGGGGGTCACAGAAACGAAAGCTTTGGACTAGGAATTCTGGGTTGGAAGTGTGCTGGGGATGTCTGTTTTCTTATTTTAACCTACAGAGCCAAAAGTTCTCACCTTATGTGGCTTTGAAAGTTGTCATCCGAGTGGGCTTGGGAGTGCGTACGAGGTACGGATTTCAAAGTTTTCCAATGTGGCCATCTCTGATGTGTGAATGAAAAAGAGCCTGAAAAAAGTTGTCAGGCATTTGGAGGCCTTTTTCTAGAGCATTACAAAGAATGCGGTTTGGGTGTGGAGTGACATTTCAGAGAACGGTCTTAGATGCCTGAAGTCACTGTTCTTTTTGGGAGCAGCTGTCTGCTAATAAAGAAGTCAGGACTGACAGGCAGTTGTAAGTGTCATTATTTTCGTGTGTTACCAGCATCTCAGCCCGAAGCTGGAGTCAGGGAGACCGGACAGACTTGTGTGTGAATGGAAACTTGACCCCTGTCGGTGCTAATGTGTGTTCTTGAAATAGGCTTCGGGGTTTAAATAGGAACACTTGGTGTTCATTTTTGATGCTGTTTTCCACCTTGAAAGTGGAGGATTTCCACTCCTCTTTGGGGGCATGGTTGGAGAACTGTGGACAGGGCAAACAACCTCAAGTCCCCGTCATATGGGGGACATGTGTTCACATGGGGAGGACCTTGTCTAGGGTTGTCATTGGGGGGAGCTAGGGGGCCACAGAACTTGCAGGGGAAGTAAGTGAGTCGGTCAGCGTGAGAGGAGAGTGTTCCATTTCAGTCTTAGGGTTTTCAGCCATCTTGATCTTAGAGATGTTTGTAGAACCTCTTTCTGGGGCCCCAGGGTCTAGCTGGCTGACCCCAAATGCTTTATGCAGCTCAGCGTGACTTACTAGGGGTCCCGGATAACAGTGGTTGACAGCCAACGTTTGAGGTCCTGGCTGGACCTCTAAACAGGACCGTTGGCACTTTTGAATCTTTAGATTTTACCCTCTAGAAGGATAAGAGAGAAAACATAGTTGTTGCAGTAACTGACCATTTAAAGTGACCTCTGTTAAAATTAGCCGGGTGTGGTGGTGTGCGCCTATAGTTCCAGCTGCTCAGAAGACTGAGGCAGGAGGATCACCTGAGCCCAGGAGATCAAGGCTGCGGTGAGCGGTGAGCTGTGATTGTGCTACTGCACTCCAGCTTAGACAACAGAGTGAGACCCCTACTCATAAAGAAAGAAAGAAATACATAGATGACCTCTGCCACTTATTTGAATTGTGGCCTGCTTCCTGAATGCATTTGATTTATTTATAACTTATTTCTAGGAGACAGATTGAGTCAGTGTGTTGTGTAGAAAGGAAAGAACATGGGAGTCGGAATGGGGAGACCTGCCTAGGTCACTAGCTGTGTGGCACAGGACAAGAACTTAAGGACTTAAGCTCCTAGCATCAATTTCCGCATGGAGGTAGGGGAATTCCCATCTTGCCTATGGTTAGTTTTTCATACAGTGTCATTGGGGCTCTTAGCACATGACCGTGATGCATCATGGGCACTCCATCACTGGAAGCTACTGCTTTTGGTTTTGATTAACATAGCTAAAAAGTAGCACCAGTGGTCAGTTTACTTGTATATTAGTTTTTTCCTTCCAACGCTATTTTAAGAGAGCAGTGGTAGCCCCTTCGACTAGAAGTTGAATGCACCATAACCAGTTTTTATTTATTTATTTACTTATTTATTTGAGTCATAGTCTTACTCTGTCGCCCAGGCTGGAGTGCCGTGGCACGCTCATGGCCACCCCAGCATTGACCAGCTGGGCTCGGGTGATCCTTCCGCCTCAGCTTCCCAAGTAGCTGGAACTACAGGCGCGTACTACCACGCCCAGCTAATTTTTGATTTATCGTAGAGACGAGGTCTCACCAGGTTGCCTGGGCTGGTCTTGAACCCCCGGGCTCAGGCAATCCTCTTACCTCGGTCTCCCAAAAGTGCTGGGATTACAGGCTTGAGCCACCATGTCCAGCACCAGTCTGTTTTAAATGTACTTATTTCAAATCAAAATGGAAATAGCGCAGGAATAAATGAAATAAGGTTAAAAAAATTCTAGAAAAGGAATTGTTCAAGGTAAGTGCAATTTTAAGTGATAATTTTCTTATCATGTTTTCACATTAATCCACTGATTTGTAAAGAGTGCTCAGCTAGTGTCATTTTCGAGATGAGTGGATTGCCTGAGCCTGAGAGTTCAAGACCAGCCCGGGCAACTTGACGAGACCACAACTCTACAACAAATCAAAAAATTAGCCGGGTGTGGTAGCACGTGCCTGTAGTTCTAGCTTCTTGCAAGGCTGAGGCAGAAGGGTCACTAGAGCCTAGCAGACTGATGCTGGGGTGGCCATGAGTGTGCCACTGCATTCCAGCCTGGGCGACGGAGTGAGATTCCAACTCAAGAAGGGAGGGAGGGATTCCTAGGATACTAAAACCCAGTATTGCATTCTGGGTGCACATTGTGCTTCATAAAGAGAATTCTTGGGAGTTGTGCATGGTACCACCCCACTCACAGACTGCCTTTGGACTTACCAGGACAGGAGCTGAAGCTTGTCACCTTTAAGGGGCCTACAGGTAGGGTTTTGACTGAGGTAACTGTGCTGAGATGTGCTTCAGGGTTTTCCCTGGAATTACCATCACAGGTGCATGTTTGCTCATTCCCGAGAGGGCCACTGTGTACACCCACAGTTTCACTCATAGGATGTATCAGCCAGTTTTTGTGTTGCTTTAAAGGAATACCCGAGACTGGGTAGTTTATAAAGAAAAGAGGTTTATTGAGTGCAACAGTTCTGCATGGCATCTTCTGGGCTTCTGGTGAGGCCTGAGGAAGCTTATAATCCTGGTGGCAGGTGGAGAGAAAGCAAGCATGTCACATGGCGAGAGCGGAAACCAGAGAAGGGCAAAAGGTGCAAAGCTGCCAGGGTCTTTTAAACAACCAGTTCTTGCGTGAACTAAAGTGTGAGAACTCACTCATTACCATGAGAGTGGCACCGAGCCATCCATGAGGGATTCGCCCCCATGACCCAAACACCTCCCATTAGCCTCTGCCTCCAACAGTGGAGATCTTATTTCAACATGAGATTTGGAGGGGACAAACGTCCAAACTGTTATCACAAGAGGCAAGGAAAAGAGGATGATTGCTGGTCATTCAGATCAGTGGAGTTTGATGGAAATGACTGGTGCCTCTCTAGAGTTAACTGTTACTATGTGTCAAGGGCTTGGGGAACATTGATTAAGGGCACACTTTCCTGGCCGGATGTGGTGGCTCACGCCTGTAATCCTAGCACTTTGGGAGCTCAGGGTGAGAGGATTGCTTGAGCTCACAGGTTCGAGACCAGCCAGGGCAACTTGGTGCGAGACTTCATCTCTACAATAAATCAAAAAATTAGCTGGATGTGGTGGCGCACACCTATAGTTCCAGCTACTCAGAAGGATCGCCTGAGCCCAGCAGGTCGAGGCTATGGTGGTCGTGAGCATGCCACTGCCCTCCAACCTGAGCAACAGAGTGGGATTCCTACTAAAATAAATAAATAAATAAAAGGACACACTTTTCTGACTGATGAAAAAATAACTCAATGACTGTCATCTACCCCTCTAGTAGGTTATGTAGTGTGTTAGGCAGCATGTAGTGTGTTATGTAGTGCTTAATAAAGATAAAATGGAAAAGAAAAAATAAAGAGAATCTTTAATAATTTCAGTGACCAGGGAACACCCAATAATGTCTTCAAACTTTATCACTTATCTTTGGAGACAAGCGGTTTCACTCTGTGAAATCAAAAGACATGGAAATTGAGCGTTGAAAACTAAGGATTATGATACCTCATTTGTCCAGTGAAGAAATCAGAAATGGAAATGGAATCAGTGCTAACAAATATGCCCAGGATTAAAAAATCAGAATCTACAAGTGGCTGCTTTTTGGGTGTAGTCCTAAACTTTAAAGTTCATTAGGTGTGTGGTGTGATCTTAGCTAAATTCCTGCTGGCAAACTGAATCTGCCTTTTAGTCTGTCTTTTGGAGATTCTAGTTGACATGTGGATTTTTTGTTTGTTTGTTTTTGAGTCAGAATCTTACTCTGTTGCCCAGGTTGAGGTGCAGTGGCACGATCATGGCTCACCATATCCTCGACCTGTGGAGCTTAGGTGATCCTCCTGCCTCAGCTTTCCAAGTAGCTGGAACTATAGGTGTGTGTCAACATGTCCAGCTAATTTTTTGATTTATTGTAGGGACAAGGTCTCGCCAAGTTTCCCAGGCTGGTCTTGAACCCCTGGGCTTAGGCAGTCCTCTTGCCTCCGCCTCTCAAAGTGCTGGGATTACGGGTGTGAGCCACCACACCCAGCTGACATGGATTTTGATACAAGTTGGATGTCAGTGGAGTAGTCTTGTGTCCTCCCGATAGGCAAGTGTATGGGGCTTTGGCCAAGGGGTGTGGGACTCAGCGGTTCCTGGAGGGTTCTCAAGAGGCTGGAATGGGGAAGTGACCTGGTTAGATTCATAATTTCTGGAGTCCAGTTGCCTGGTTTCAAGTTCCTGCTTAGTCTTGGTAATAATATTGGGCAAGTGATTTTGCCTCCAGTCCTCTGCTTGTCTATCTATAAAATGGGACTGATAGTAGTGCCTGTGTCATGATCTTGAGTGAAGTAATCCATGAGTCAGTTACACAGTGGGAACCCAGGGCCACTGTTTCTTAGACCCTTCTTTGCTTTTTCTGCCTGGTGGACTCTCTCAGTCACACTCACGGATAGTAGAGGCTGTGGGTGATGCTTTCTGGGCATTTGTTCTTTGCTTATTTGCGAAAAGCATTTGCTTTTCAAAAAAAATTTTTTTTAAAGGACTGTAGGAGTCATGATAATTTCGAGAGTGTTGTTTTGCCACAAAATGCAATCCCAACTCATCGTTGATTCATGTTTGTTTTGTTGACAGGGAACGCGGGTCTGGCTGAGAGAAAATGGTCAGCATTTTCCAAGTACTGTAAATTCCTGTGCAGAAGGTGTCGTCGTCTTCCGGACGGACTATGGGCAGGTAAGGACAAGTCGCTGTGGCTTTCTGACGTCCTCGTTCTGCTTTGTAGAGAGTCTTACCCCCAGGCATGATTGGTTCTCCCCCACTCCCATAATGCACACACTGTATATTTTGTTCCTTAAATGATAAATCAAAATCCCAATGGGAATGTAGAGTACTCCCTGTGTGTGTGTGACGGATACAACATAGCTCTCCTGCAAGGGACACAAGTGTCCCAGCCAGTATGGGATGGAAGAGCATGGCACCGACTTGGTTTCCTTCCTGGGTGTCTTTTCTGCCTCAGTTCACCTTTTTTCAAGAATCAGAAGTGTAGGGTGCCAGTCATCTGAGAAAAAGTTCAAATATATTGATATTGCCTGCCGATGGGTCACCTTATCATTCTTAAAATTTTAAAACTTTCATAGTGTCTTAGTCAGTCCGGACTGTTATGACAGAATGCCACAGACCACCTGTCTTCGAAACAGCAGATACTCATTTCTCACAGCTCTGGAGGCTGAGAAGTCCAAGATCAAGGCGCCGGCTGTTCTGTGTCTGATGAGGGCCTTGTTCCCTGGTTCATAGACAGCCACCTTTTTGCTGTGCCCTCACAGGGAAGGGTCAAGGGAGCACTCTCTTCATAAGGTCACTAATCCCATTCATGAGGGCCTCACCTCCCAGAGGTCCCACTTCCTAATGCTGTCACATGGGAGGTTAGGATTTCAACATAGACATTTTGGAGAGGGCACACACATTCAGTTCTTAATCATAGAGTGTTGAAAATAACTGGCATGCCAGTGAGAATTTAGGATGTGGCATCTTGACCACTGTCAGAATAAACCAACAGAACCATTTCAGCTGGGCTTAGGTATTGACTTTGTTGAACAGTTGCAGGGGTTTCTTTTACATATGGGAACTCCTCTGTTCCTGACTCCCATTCTTTACTGCAAAATGAACGAAAATTTGTATCCCTGAAAATAAATATGTGAATCCAGAAACTGGCTTGCTTGATGATAGTTTGAAGATTGTGCAGACAACTCGGCTTCTCTGTGGGTTCCTACCTTAGAAGTGCAGATTAAAATTTAAGACTTTGGGAAAGAAAAGAGCTGGATGCCAGAGTCTAAAGCATATTGCTTATGAATTTAAAGTTGTTGTGTTGCGAACAAATCCTTCAAGGCCAGTCTTCGATGGTTTGAGGAAGACAGGCTACTTGGTTATCAAGACTTCTTAGCAGGGGTGGTCTACTTAGTGGAACTTTTCTCGGTTCTTAGATTAAGAAGCAGTGATGATATGGGGTGGTCTTGTAATTTCTCTGTTTCTTTTTCATCTGAGAGTCCTTTTTATTTTTCTTTGTAACTACCCAGCACGTGGACACTCATCATCTGAGTTTTAAAGGGCGCTTCCTTATTTATCTGGTGTAAAGATATACTTGTATTTTGTAGATGTGGATTTGGGGGTATGGAAGGGAGGCAGAGAGATCATATATCTGATGGTCACTGACAGTACGGACACGCCACTGATGCTCAGTTTCTTTCCCATCAGAGTCTTGGGTCGGGTAGTAAGGACTAAATACATGAGTTTGCTCAACTTGAGGGTCAGGCACTGCTTAAGGGTTTAAGTTCCCATGTAGGACCAACCAGCATTTTTCTGTCCTACTGTTACTCTGACTATCTTCCTTTCTCATCTCCTCTGATGAGAATTCAGTTTCTTTCAGGCCCTGTCAAGATGATGTAAGAAGGAAGAACAGTGTTGAGACAGTGTCATGCATTTAACAAAACTGTGTGCCTGAAAGCATTGTGGAATAGATTTTTAATGGAATTATTTTCCTTTCTTGTTGAGCTATGTTTCGATCTGAAAGATGCTTTCCTTTTATTCTTTTAATTTTTTTCTTTTTTTAAAGAACACAAAACTTTACCATATTAACTTTTTTTTTTCCCTTAGAGACAGGCTGTCACGCTGCCACCTAGGCTGGAGTGCCGTAGTGTGACCATAGCTCACTGTAATCTTGAACTCCTGGGCTCAAGCGATCCTCCTGCCTCAGACTCTCAAGAAGCTGTACCATCACACCTGGCTAATTTTAAATTTTTTTGTAGAGATGGGGTCTTGCTATGTTGTTCCCGGCTGGTGTTGAACTCCTGGCCTCAACAGATCCTTTCTCCTTGGCTTCCCAAAGTGTTGGGATTATAGACATGAGGCACCACGCCCAGCCATCATTTTTTTGGAGTCAAGGTCTTATGCTGTCGCCCAGGCAGGCTGGAGTGCAGTGGCATGATCACAGCTCACT
Organism: Carlito syrichta; assembly: GCF_000164805.1. NCBI lineage: Eukaryota > Metazoa > Chordata > Mammalia > Primates > Tarsiidae > Carlito > Carlito syrichta. The sequence continues at coordinate 329,661 of NW_007253285.1, forward strand.
GCAGCCTTGACCTTCTGGGCTCAGGCGATCCTTCTACCTCAGCCTCTCATATAGTTGGGACTATAGGTGCGTGCTGCCACACCTGGTTCATTTTTTTTTTATTTTTTAGAGATAGGTCTTGGTATGTTGCCTAGGCTGGTCTCACACTTCTGGGCTCAAGCAATCTTCTTACCCCGGCCTCCCAAAATGCTGGAATTACAGGCATGAGCCACTGTACCCAACCACCTCTTAACCATTTTCAAGTACAGTCAGTAGTATTAAGTAAATTCGCATTGCTGTGCAACAGATCTCCAGAACTTTCTCATCTTGCAACACTGAAACTAAACCCACTAAACACTGATTTCCCCTGCCCTTGCCCCCCAGCTCCTGGTAATCACCTTTTTCTTTCCGTCTCTGTGATTTTGATTAGCTACTTTCTTTCCGTCTCTGTGATTTTGATTAGCTACTTTATACGAATGGAATCACAGAGTATCCGTCCTTTTGTGACTGTGTTATTTCACTGAGCACAGCGTCCCCAGGGCTCTCTAAAGATGTTTTCTATTCCTGTCTAACTAGACCTTGCCTGGCAGAAACTCCTAAACGTGGCCACTCCGTCAGTCCCTTAGCGCTACAGCCTTTGACTTGCGGTCAGCACCTGTGCCACGTGAAGCCCTTGCTGGTCTTGGTTAGTGGGAATGGAATGGGAGGGTCAGGTCGGTAGTTTGGCTCGTTTCCGACAGTATTTATGGATTGTTGGTTTAGAAAGAACTAAACCAGGGTAATGTGTACTTAAATGTGAAAACAACACTGAACCTTGACGTGTAATCTTCAGTTGGTCATTGAATACTTGTTTTTTTGTTGTCCGCTCTATCATTCCCGAATCTAACAAGTATAATTAGCTTGGTGATTCGTGTAGGAATTGCAGGGTTTGCAACATGAGAAAAGGGAGGCAAGGTTTGAAAATTTGACTTCAGGTTTGGATCAAGAACTGGATGGGCACAAAGCCTCCAGTTCCTTTTTCTACAGACCTACATAGCCTGTCCTTTCCATGACAAGTTCACTGTGGAACACATAGCGGCAGTCACCAAGGATTAGGACAAGTTCATTAATTGGTCCTAGCGCCCAGGACAAGAATATCTGCACTTTAACTGGGCAAGGATAGATTCTTGAAGAAATCAGGGTCAAAGATTTAGAGCATGGCTTTGTCCTGGTATAGCCCATCCTTGGTTACTTTTTAAGGAATTTGCTAATTTTGACCCAGTTTGGTATGTTATTAAAGCGTGTTAAGATACTGCCATTTCTGGCCAGGCACGGTGGCTCACACCTGTAATCCCAGCACT
>NW_007253285.1:330999-331871 GCF_000164805.1 Carlito syrichta
AGGATTGCCTGAGCCTACTGGTTCGAGACCAGCCTGGGCAACTTGATGAGACCTCATGGCTACAAGAAATCAAAAAATTAGCCGAGTGTGGTGGTGCACACCTGTAGTCCCAGCTACTTGGAAGACTGAGGCAGAAGGATCGCCTGAGCCCAGCAGATTGAGACTGCGGTGGCCATGGGCGTGCCATTGCATTCCAGCCTGGGCTACAGAGTAAGACTCTGACTCGAAAAAAAAAAAGATACTGCCATTTATGCAGGAAGGGAAGAATGAGAAGTTAGTGTTTCCTGGGTACAGAGTTTCAGCTGTGGAAGATGAAAAATTGTGAAGATGGATGGTGGTGATGGTTTGCACAACAATGTGTATTTAATGCCTCTAAACTGTGCACGAAAGCATGCTTATTTTTATTTTTTTTATGTTTTGAGTTGGAGTCTCATTCTGTTGCCCAGACGAGTGCAGTGGCACGCTCCTGGCCACTGCAGCTTCTACCTGCTGGGCTCTGGTGATCCTTCTGTCTCAGCCTTCCAAGTAGCTGGAACTACAGGCGCACGCTACCACACCCGGCTAATTTTTGATTTTTTTATAGAGACTAGGTCTCGCCAAGTTGCCCGGGTGGGTCTCAAACCCGTGGGCTCAGGCAATTCACTTGCCTCGGCCTCCCCAAGTGCTGAGTTTACAGGCCGAGCCATCGAGCCCAGTCGAAAACATGCTTAAACGGATACATTTCACGCTAGTATTTATATTTTACTACACACACACACACACACACACACACACATACACAAGCTGTCAGTGCTTGAAGTTCATTGGTAACTGGTAAAAACTGTCAGATGGCTATTTTTTTTTTTTTGAGTTGGAGTCTCACTCTGTCGCCC
>NW_007253285.1:332356-334702 GCF_000164805.1 Carlito syrichta
CCAACTCAAAAAAAAAAAAAAAAGTTGCGGATTCTAAACAGGCAGGTTAGGGTGGGGCCGGAGAGTGTCTTTTCCACAGGTTCCTTGGCGACATTGGGGTTGCTGGCCAATCACACTTGAGTGATTCTGCAGATATTCCTTAAAAATGCCTCAGGGTCATGGTTACCTAAAATGAATAACAGGAACCACTCAACCCCTTACATATACCACCGGTACTTCTGGTTTGGAGGAAGCAAAGAAAAAGACAGCAGGGCTTTGGGTAAAGTTAAGAAGTTTTCTTCTGGCCCTTCGAAGCTTTTCCTTTCTTTTCCATTCTCCGTGCTCTCCCATTTCGCTTTGAGTGTGGCCGGGAGTTGTGCTGACGGTATCGTCATAGTTCTCAGGTGGGTTAAGAAGTGGTTTTCAAAATCCTGTTTTGTGTTGGAGTCTGAGTAGAGCCATGGGTACCTACAGTCCTGAAATGGAATCTTAGGGACAGAGGGGGGCAGGAGATAATAGTGTATTGTTTTGTGTGAGATCACAAAAGGACTTGCTAGCTTTTTTTTCTCTCTCTCTCTCTCTCTTTTTTTTTTTTTGAGTTGGAGTCAGTGTTGGAGTCCACTCTGTCACCCAGGCTGGCATGCAGCGGCGTGATCACAGCTCACTGCATCCTCGACCCCTTGGGCTCAGGCCATCCTTCTGCCTTCGCTTCCCATGTAACTGGAACTGTAGCTGTGCAGCAACACGCCTGGCTCATCTTTTACGTTTTTTTGTAGAGACGAGATCTTGCTATGTTGCCCAGGCTGTTCTCAAACTCCTAGCCTCAAGCAGTCCTCCCGCCTCACCCTCACAAAGTGCTGGGATTACAGGCATGAGCCATCAATGCCAGGCCTCTAAGACCTGCTTTTCTCTGTGCAGTCTCTATGAAAATTTTGTTCATTTGTGTGTTTTATTTTTCCAAGGAGAACATTCTGTGTTAATTTTACTTTTTTTTCCCTACTCTAAGATTTAAACTGCTATAGGTTGGTGCTGGGAATACAGAGGGCCAGAATGTCCTCATTTGACTCATAGCTTATATTTGTCTAACTGTGGCCTCTGACACATGCTGACACAGGCAAGTCAGCTCAAATCCTGCAGGTTAGAAGTTAGTTGTCTTAGTCGACAAGCTTTGGGCACAGTTTTAGAAGAGTCAATTTTAAAAGGCGCCTCGGTTGTGCAGACTGCAGATACAGCTAAAAGATCAACTCTTGTGAAAGGGTAAGAGGGAAGATGTCGCTGAACATTTGTCTTTTCCGGAACATTCATGAGGCACATGAGCAATTACTATAGCACCCTACAGGAACGTTGTAGAATTGAGTAATAACTTCTAAATTAGATTTTGCACTGTGAGAGCTTGAACTATTTTATTACCTTTTCTGTAAAGCGTCTTAGTTTGATTGCTCTGAAATGGCTTAGAGTGATATCAATTTACCTAATTGTATTCTAAGGGATGGTTAATCAGTTTACCACAGTGCATTTAATCAAGGCGATTACTCTAAGCATTGATTCGTTTGGTTTTGTGTTTGAATTGTCTCTATATGGGGTCTTCTGGAATATTTGCTGATTGGGGATTCAATTGTTCAAACCTATAAGTAGATGCTCTCCTCTGTCCCCCTCTCTTTTTATTTGCAACAAGTATGACTAGACATGTGTGTATGTGTGTGTGTGTGTTTGTTTGTTTTTTTTTTTTGAGTTGGGGTTTTATTCTGGCCCCAGGCTGGAGTGCAGTGGTATGATCACAGCTCACTGCCAACTCTACCTCCTGGGCTCAGGCGATCCTTCTGCTTCAGCCTCCTGAGTAGCTGGGACTAACGGGCGTGCGTCACCACACCCAGCTGAGTTTTTTGTAGAGACAAGGTCTCGCCATGTCTCAGACTGGTCTTGAACTCCTGGTCTCAGGCAGACCTCTTGCCTCAGCCTCCAAAAGTGCTAGGATTACAGGTGTGAGCCACTGTGCCCGGCTTAAACCTGGTTTTAGAAGTTCTTCTAACTTAATTTAATTTTTTGAGTCAGAGTCTCATTCTGTTGCCCAGGCTGGAGTGCAGTGGCACGCTCACGGCTCACCACAGCCTCAACCTCCAGGGCTCAGGTGATCCTTTTGCCTCAACTTCCTGAGAAGCTGGGACTACAGCTCATTAAAAAAAATTTTTTTTTTTGTGGAGTCGTGGTCTTGCTATGTTGCCCAGGCTGATCTCAAACTCCTGGGCTCACATAGTCTTCTTGCCTTGGTCTCCCAAAGTGTTGGAATTACAGGTGTGAACCACTGCTTTTCTTCTTCTTCTTCTTTTTTTTTTTTTTTGAGTTGGAGTCTCACTCTGTCACCCAGAC
>NW_007253285.1:334813-377045 GCF_000164805.1 Carlito syrichta
TCAGCCTCCCAAAGTGCGGGATTACAGACTGAGCCACCAAGCCCGGCTTCTTTTTTTTTTTTAATCCACAAAACGTCTATTGGGTTGAACTTGTCTTCCAAGTCTGGTGCTTTCAAGTCGTCCTTATCTCCTAAAAAAGTCAGACTTCTTCAAGCCACACAGGAAACAGTACTAATTGCTTATGATCACATCTCCCACTTAAAGTTTCTAAGCTTTTTAGCTGGACCTGGTTTCAGCTTGTTGGAGTTAACGCCATAGACCCAATTTTGTGAAACTTGATAAGAGGTAGGTTAGTGGCGTCAGTTCTCTTTGCATTTTCTTCCTCGTTTTTACACACTCCTTGCCCTGTCCAACCGTTTTGCTTTTGCTTAGTTTCTCTCCCTTGGCTTTGCTTTTATTGATGTCTTTTTGTGTCCCTTGAACATGGGGTGGGTGTGGACGGCCTTTTGACCTCTTCACACCCGCCTTCTCAATGCACTGTCTGCACACACTGCAGTCTCTCAGAACAGTCTCCCTCAGGCCTTCTGAATGCAGGGAAATGGTTATTGGGGCCAGCTCAGCAGGTCTCCGATTTTGAGACTGACTGTGCACTCAGAAAGCTGAGGCAAAGGATTACCTGAGCCCAGGAGGTTGAGGCCGTGGTGAACGGTGATCGTGTCACTGCACTCCAACCTGGGTGACAGAATGAGACCTTGATTCAAAAAAAAGATAAGTATATTTGGCCAAAATAAAAATTTAGAAAGCGTGAAAGAGTGTCATTTGCTCATTGCTTTTTTTCCATCTGTAAATCCCTCAGAGCGAGTCAAATGAGAACAGTTTGGTCCTCTATTCCTGACACCTACCTACAGGAGTTGAAATTTTACAGTGGAATAAAATTTAAAATCAACGTTAAAACTATCTCCCTGTCAAAAGAAAAAAAAAGAAAAAGAACACACATGTATAGAATTCTCTTAGAGGCTGAATGAAGTAAGAAAGCGGGCCAAGCTGGGCTCGGTGGCTCAGCCTGTAATCCCGCGCCTTTGGGAGGCTGAGGTGAGTGGATTGCCTGAGCCCGCGGGTTCGAGACCCTCCTGGGCAGCGAGACCTCATCGCTACAATAAATCAAAAAATCAGCTGGGCGTGGTAGCGCTTGCCTGTAATTCCGGCTACTCAGAAGGCTGAGGCCGAAGGATCGCCAGAGCCCAGCAGGCGAGGCCGTGGTGGCCGGGAGCGGCCACTGCACTCCAGTCTGGGCGACAGAGTGAGACTCCAACTCAAAAAAAAAAAAAGAAAGCGGGCCAGGTGGCATATGCCTGTAATCCCAGCCTTTGGGGAGGTCGAGGCTGGAGGACTGGACAACCACAACCCAGCGACCTCCAACGTTAGGTGGGCAGAAGTGGGATCTGAGTGCAGAGGGAAGTGGTGAGTCCAGATATCTGAGGGCCCAGGAGCGCCCGCGCCATCCAGCAGCCGAGAAGGCTGCGTTCCGGGATGCTCAGGCCAAGGCCATGCGGCTGTTGGGTCCAGACAGCTGCCTGAATGGTAGGCTGCGCGGAGGGGGCGTGGTCCCATCGCCAGCTCCTCCCACGTGGAGCCCCGAAGGGAGATTGGCAGAAGTGAGCGACCGGCAGCTGGCCTGGCCCCGCAAGTGGGACAGCAGGCAGGAGGAGCTCACCTGGGGTCCCTGAGGGCGGCTCTGGGCTTTGAATTTTGGGGGGCAGCTTGTGAAGCGGAGGAAAAGCAGTTGGGGGCAACTTTTATAAATATAAAAGTGGCATCATTAGGATATGATGACCCTGGGGCTGACAGGATAGACTCTATTTTAGTCTGGCGGCCTGGACATAATTCCCTGCATGGTATGTTATTTTTTTTTTTTTTTAAAGAAGTGCACTCTATCCCCTTCTCAGCCTTTTTAATTTCCTTTTTTGTGTGAAGGAAAATATTTTCGTTGAATGGGAACATCTTACCCATTTTTTTCTCAAGAGTCTAGCAACATAAGCTCATTTGCATTTTGGCTCACGGTAGCCTCTGGGGTCTCAGATGTCCCCGGCTTTGCGACTGCAGCTTCCAGACCAATGAACTTCTGGGTTCGCGTGAGCCATATGAAATTGCCATTTCTAGGGGACATAAGAGGGTGAGTATTGGCAGTGATCTGTTTCAGCCTACTAATATGTTCGTGGCCATTTTAATATTGGGTTTTAGCTTGTCATCAATCTGCTTGTGACTTAAAGATAAGATTTTCCTGATGGCTTACAGAAAAGCTCCACGAAATAGAAGTGTTTTGCAGTCCAGTATGAAGCAAAGCATACATCTCTCTAACTGTTGCTGTTGTGTGTGTGCATTTGCACATTTGTGTTTCTTTGGGGAATTTTGCTTTTTATGACGGGTGTCGAGGAGATTAGCTGTGATTAGTCTCTTCTGCAGAACCCACATTTAAGTTGAAAGAAAAATGAATGAATGAATAGACAGTTGGTTTTGGACTGGAGCTTGGGTTTTCCTCTGTTGTTCTGTGTCTGTGTGTGTTTAGTGGTGTAAATACACATTGAGCAAAACTTACCATTAATCTTAACCATTTGCAATATACAATTTAGTGGCAGTAATGACATTCATAATGTCATGCTATCATACCACTATTTCCTAAATGTTTTCACCACTCCAAACAAAGACTCTGAATCCATTAAGCAACCTTTTTTTTTTTCTTCTTGGTCAGGGTCTCACTCCGCACCCAGGCTGGAATGCAGTGGCTCAGTCAAGTCTCAACCTCTAGAGCCCAGGCTATCCTGCCTCAGCCTTCCGAGTAGCTGGGACTACAGGTACACGCTGCCACGCCCAGCTAATTTTTTTATTTTTTGTAGAGACGAAGTCTCACGATGTTGCCCAGGCTGGTCTTGAACTCCTGGGCTCAAGGGATCCTCCTGCCTCAGCCTCCCTAGTAGCGGGGACTATAGGCGTGCACGACCATGCCCAGATAATTTTTAAATTTTTTTAAGAGATGAAGTCTTGTTATGTAGCCCAGGCTGGTCACAAACCCCTGTGCTCAAGCAATCCTCCTGCCTCAGCCTCTCAAAGTGCTGGGAATACAGGCATGAGCTGCTGTGCTTGGCCTAAGCAGTAACTTTTCTTGTAATTTATTTTTGAACTATTTTTCTGCAGGATGCCTTTTGTTGTTCTGTTTTAAAAGATAATCGCATATTAGAATTTCTCGTTTGTATATTAAGGAGTAGACAACATTAAGAAAGATCTCTTGAGAACCAGCTTAGATTCCTGGGGAGAGAATCCAGTGATCTAGCTTAGGGCTGCCGAGCACATTTGACCAGCCGTTCCCGACCGTCCATCCCTGTGCATTTGGGTACGGATGGTGCTTCCTCTGCGTGTGGGCGAAGGGCCCTGCTTGAGAGGAAGGTGGGTCACCCAGCAATCCTAATATGAGAAAGTGGAAAGGATACCTTGCAAGGGACAGGTGACAGATAATTTTTAAAAATCAGATGACTTCTTTTGCGCTCTTGGAGTGCTCCATCTGTAATTTTTGGAATTCACTTCAATCCACACAGTGGCAGCTGTCTTAAACAGACAATGCTGAGCCAGGAAGCTCTTACGTTCTCTGTGTTGTTCCCACATTTTGCTCCTGGAAATACCCGTCTCGGAGATGGCCATGAAACACCAGCCTGCGGAATTTCTCAGGATCAGAAGTCTATACCCTGGAGACCAATGCCCTGGGATGCTGAGTCCTGCTCTCTAGCTCAAGCAAAATGCATCTTGTTCGACTTCCTTAGTTTCAAGTTTAAGAATGTTTTTAATGCTCTGAAAGCCACGTGGCTCTGACTGTCCAGACCTCTTCCAAGAATCTGGTTTGGCATTTTGTGACTCAAAGATGGAAAGTCATATGTTTCCATTAATTTTCACTCTGGGACTATAGAGGAAAAAAAGTCTGTTTGTTAGTGCACTTAGCTCCAAGAAAAACAGCGTGCGTGTTTACAGATCCTTGTGGAAAGCTCGCTTGTTGTGATCGGGAGACTCTCGCTCAAGCAGGCCAAGCCTTCGTTCTTTCCCCTGGGAACCTGGTGCCTGAGAGCTGTGTCCAGCCCTCCTTCCTCCAACCTTCTTTCAGGGATCAACACGCTGACGCCTGTCCACACGCTTGCGCATACACATGGCTCTAGCTGAATATACTCCCCAGAGAGCTACCGCCTGATATCCCATCACGTGTGTTCATTTGATTTTTTTTTTTCTTCTTCTTCTCCTCACCGAGGTCTCTTAGAATAAGGACTTGTCCCTGCTGTGTCCCTTGTGCCCAGGAGCAGAGCCAGGCACAAGGAGGCGCTCAAGAAATGCTGAATGAAGTTCCATTTGTAAACAACACAAAGCAAAAATGTCATTAGGATGCTGTGCGCTTTGTTCAAACTGTTGTCATATAACATTTTAATAAAGAAGTGACCAGTCTTAAAGAACCGCAAGTGACAGAAAGGAGCCGAATGTCACAAGAATCATGATGGGAGTTGCGCTATAGTATTTCTACACTAGTAATGCATAGACCATAAGACCGAATAAAATCAAGGGGGTGGAAGAGAGGCCCTCCCTCCCGGGATGAACTCTGTTGCCCAGTCTGTAGTGCAGTGAATGGATCCCAGCTCATAGCAGCCTGGAACTTCCGGGCTCAAGTGATCCTCCCTCCTCAGCCTCCCAAGAAGCTGGGACTCCGTGCCCAGCCATTAAAAACCATTTTTTTTGGTATAGAGACAAGATCTCGCTTTGTTGCCCAAACTTGGAAAGGCTTTTTCAAGGGAATTGTTTCACTCGATAGACTCCAGAAACATAAATGGCAGTTTGGTTTCTTGGGTGTTGAGGTTTGGTTTAGAATCCTTTGTTCTCAAGTTTGGCATTTCTGAACCTGAGCTTGCTCCTCCCTATTCTTCAGCAGGCCTATTGAAACAGGAAACAGTTTGTGTGATGAGCATGGTAAGCTTGTGTTTGAGGGAATGCAAGCTGTGTGAGTGCTGTGTGAGGCTTGCCAAAGGTGTACCCCATTTTTGTTCTGTTATGCTCCCCATATTCCCAGCACCACTGAAAAATCCGTGGTTAAGACCTCCCCGTCTCTGGGGCCTGTTTCTTTGCTCCTTTAAGTGAATCCAGTTTAAGTAGATTTAGAATCCAGCTTATTTCTGACCGCTTTTTCTAGAACATGACTTTGACCTTCCCACCCCAGCTCCTGTGGACAGAACAACTGGGTGCGTCCCTGCCTGGCTTCCCAGTGGGTAGGTGGGTGGGCGGGGAGGGGATTAACTTGCTGTTAGCAGTATTTACTGACCCCTCAAGGCTCTCGCTGAGTACATGCACATTCAATGCTTTTGCAAGGGAGAGCAGTGGCCTCTGCCCTGGGTCAGGATGTTCTTTGGCTTTCTCTCTTCCTTTGGGTCCACTTGTCGATTTTCTCTTGGTGGATCTTCCTGGATTTTGGCCTGCTGGCTCCTTCCATGGCCCAACTTGAAGGCACCTCTTCTTTCCAGCCCTTAGGGTTGGCTTCTTGTCTGGACTCAGTCTTGCCCCTGACCTTCCAATGCTGCCTATCTTTGTTTGACCTCCAGATTCTAGGCTCAGCTTCTAGATGGGTCAACTCCCTCATTCCTGTGTAAGCCTGTGATCTATCCAGATCCACCCGACAGCCAGCGAGACTCCTGGTCTTGCAATGCTAGTGTCCAGGCACGAGAGAAGGCTGATGTTTGGTGGCATGGACTCCCATAGTTGATTCTGATTTTCGTGGTTAGCCTCAACAATTAAATGGCTCATATTTGAAAGTGAGTGGGATACTGTTTTGCATTCTTGGTCCCCATGTATTCTGAAAATAAGCTAATGAATGCTAAACTCAGACCCAACAACAACTTATCATTAGAAGACATGAAATAGAAAACTGATGAAATCAAACTCAGTTCTTTTATTTCGAATGCTTAAAAAATACTATACCTTTATTTATTTATTTATTTGTTTATTTTTTTGAGTTGGAGTCTCACTCTGTCACCCAGACTGGAGTGCAGTGGCTGCTCCCGGCCACCGCAGCCTCGACCTGCTGGGCTCCAGCAATCCTTCCGCCTCAGCCTTCCGAGTAGCTGGAATTACAGGCACGCACTACCACGCCCGGCTGATTTTTTTATTTATTGTAGAAATGAGGTCTCACCAAGTTGCCCAGGCGGGTCTCGAACCCACTGGCTTAGGCAATCCACTCACCTCAGCCTCCCAAAGGCATGGGATTACAGGCTGAACCACCGAGCCCAGCTTATACCTTTATTATGAATAAAATTTTGTGAAAGATGTGAAGACCTTGTTTGGAAACGGAAACAAATCAGAAATTTTCTCTGGGAGTCAGATGTGGCCTCCTTGAACGCCGGATGTAATTTCAGTAGAGAAAGCAGAGGCAGTTGGTGAAATTCAGGCAGTTTTCTGTCTGTGAATGAGTTGCATTCCATTCCAAGAAGTCATTAATAGGCCTGTTATTTGGAACAAGTCTTTCCAGAGTCTCAGTGATGTACGTGGTGAATTGATTATCCGGCTGGTCTGTGAAGACCTATCCGGGCATCCGCAATGCAGCAAGTTGAGGGTGATCCTGAATCCCTCTACTGTCTGATTCCATCTTGAAACATGTGTGCAGCATTCCAGCCCGGGATGCCACAGCGGTGACATTAGGGAATCCCATTCTTTCTGTGATCCCCTTCCTGGAGAGCAGTGGGGAAAGGGGCACCGTGGTCCTAAGCCATGTCCTCATAGTTGGAGAGGATGAGAGCCTCGTCAGGGTTGGATGGTGGATGGCTCAAGGGAGGAGGTGCGGACGTTCCGGGAGACGTCCCTCCACCAGGGAGGGACGCTGCTGCATGCCAGTCTGTCCTTGAGGAAGCCTTGAGGAGCCAGCCATTTTTGAATGATTGGTAGCTGAGCTCAGGTGTGATAACAGGCCCGAGCATCCACACCCAGCCATGGACCAGGGACAGAGCTGAAGTCTGGAGGAGGAAGGACAGGGCGGCGTTCGTGTCTTTTCTCTCTGGAGGCTCCAGGAATTTGGTCTTCTCGCCTTCCTTGTGATGACATGTATGCTTTTCTCTTGAAGTGACTCTTCAAGATGGGTGGTTTCTCACACCATCTCCCCATTCTCCCCTACTTTGCAGTCATTTTCCCCTTTCATTTTGTTTTATTGCTCTAAAGAAATAGAAGAGTCACTTGTTTGTTGGTTTTATTTTTTCTTTATTTTAATTACGTTATTTTTATATTTTATTTATGTCTCCTCCCTCCCTCCCTGCTTTTTGCGTCGGGTCTAGCTCTATCACCCAGGCTAGAGTACGATGGCACCATCATAGCTCACTGTAACCTCAGTCTCACCCTCCCGAGTGGCTGGGACTACAGGTGCATGCCACCATGCCTGGCTATTTTTTTTTTCTTTTTTGTAAAAATGAGGTCTGGCTATGTTGCCCAGGCTGGTCTTGAACTCCTGAAAGTAATCCTCCCACCTCCACCTCCCAAAGTGCTGGGATTACAGGCATGAGCCACCACACCCATTCTATTTATTTACATATTCTTTAGAGACAGGGTCTCGCCCTACCACCCAGGCTGGAGTTCAGTGGAATGGTCATAGCTCAGTGCAGCCTCGAAGGCCTGGACTCAAGTGATCTTCCCAACTCAGTCTCCTGAGCAATAGGACCTCTGGCTTGTCATCATGGCCAGCTACTTTTAAAATTTTTCATGGAGACCGGGTCTTGCTGTGTTGCTGAGACTAGAACTCTTGACGTCCAAGATATCCACCCACGTCAGCCTCCCAAAGCACTGGAATCACAGGTGTGAGCCACTTTTTAAAAAACATGATTCAGCCAAGCTTGTTGGCTCAGCCTGTAATCCCAGCACTTTGGGAGACTGAGGCGAGTAGATTGCCTGAGCCTGTGTGTTCGAGACCAGTCTGGGCAACTTGGCAAGACTTCATCTCTAAATAAATCAAAAAAATTAGCCAGGCATGGTAGTGCACGCCTGTAGTTCTGGCTACTTGGAAGTCTGAGGTGGAAGGATCGCCAGAGCCCAGCAAGTCGAGGCTGCGGTGGCCTGAGCATGCCACTGCTCTCCAGTCTGGGCGACAGAGTGAGACTCCAACTCAAAAAGTAAAAAATAAAAGAATTAGCTGGGCATGGTGGCGTGTGCCTGTAGTTTCAGCTACTTGGAAGGCTGAGATGGGAGGATCACCTGACCCAACAGGCCGAGGCTGCAGTGGCTTTGTGCGTGCCACTACTCTCCTGCCTAGGTGACAGGGTGAGACTTCGACTCAAAGCAAAAAACATGATTGTCTTGTGTTCACAGCCTCATCTTCTATACTCTGCCTTTTGACAGTAAGCTTTCGACCCTGACTGCACGTTATAGTTCACTGAGAAGCTTTTACCAGGATCCTTGGCCTTGCCCCAGAATCTCAGGTGAAATCGGAATCTTAGGTGAGACCCAGGCCATGGTATGTGTTTAAAAACTCCCTGGGTCTGCTAAATGAGCAGCGTCTAAGTTCAGAACTATATCATAGATGGAATGACCATTGTATCAAATAATACTTTAAAAATTGTTGAAAAAGCACAGCTTAGAAAGGGCTAATGTCACCCATGTTTGCTAGTCGGTAAGGCTTTGGTTTTCCTTAGGTAGCTCCTTTTTTGGCCATCTTTTCTTCTTTTTTTTTGAGTCCGGGTCTTAATCTGTCGCCCAGCCTGGAGTGCAGTGACATGATCATGGCTCACTGCAGCCACAATTTCCTGGGCTCAGGTGATCCTTCTGCCTCAGCTTCCCGAGTAGCTGGGACTACAGGTATGCACCACCATGCCCGGCTAATTTTTTTGATTTTTTTTTATAGAGATGAGACCTTACTACATTGCTCAGGCCGGTCTCGAACTCCTAGCCTCAAGCAATCTTCCTGCCTCGGCCTCCCAAAGTGCTAGGATGACAGGCACGAACCCGGCCTTGGCCATCTTTTCTTAGATGGTCTGTGAAATGTCTTCTATCCCCACATTACCTTTGTGAATAGCTCCCCACCTGTCCATCCACTCACCCCCATCCACCATCCACCACTGGGGCCTCATCCGCAGGAGGTCCTGGCCTCTACTCACGTATTCTTTTTACATTCTCTTCTTGCTCCTGATCATCCCACCTGTCCCTTCTCCTAGCCTCTTGAGCTGGGCGCTATTAGAGTGGGACATTTGGATTTAAGTGTCCCAGATATGAATGCATTGTTTCTGTCCGTGTGATTCTCTGACCAGGGGCTTGAAAATCATCGGGCCCCTTGTTAAAAATGCAGGTACCTTGGCCCCACTTCAAAATTGCTGGAATCCAGGTCCCAGTGAGTACAGTCCTGGGATCTGCATTGAACAGCGTGCCCAGGTGATCTGAGTCACACTGACCTTGGAGAACCACTGACTCGCGGGTCCTTTGATCCTAGATCAGTTGGAAGGTCTTTCTCCCCCCTCTTCTCCACCGTTTCCCACGTTTTTGCTCTTGACTTCAAATTGGGCGGCTCCTTGCCCGGCGAACACAGGGCCTCTGGGAGGCAGTTGACCTTCCCGATAGCTGGTCTCCAGATGTATTTGTTTCTTCAACTTTCCCCCTCCCCGACGGCCCCGTCCCCTTTCCTTCTGTGTCTGGACCAGAACCCAGTCCTTGGACCCTCGTTCTTGCACCTTGGGAGACAGCGTGAAGGTTTTTTCTGATTTGAGAAATCCCAGTGGTAAAGCGGCCTCTCCAAGCCGCCGAGCTACGTGGGGTGGGAGCATCGGTGGTGGTTTTTGGGTCCAAATAACTCAGTTAAGTTTTGTTTGTTTGTTTTTGTTTTGTTTTGTTTTTTGAGTTGGAATCTCACTCTGTCACCCAGGCTGGAGTGAAGAGTCATGCTCACGGTCACCGCAGCCTCCACCTGCAAGGCTCAGGAGATCCTCTCGCCTCAGCCTTCCAAGTAGCTGGAACTACAGGCACACTCCACTATGCCCGGCTAATTTTTTAATTTATTGTAGAGATGAGGTTTCACCAAGTTGCCCAGGCTGGTCTCAAACCCGTGGGCTAAGGCAATCCTCTCACCTTGGCCTCCCAAAGTGCTGGGATTATAGGCGTGAGCCACCGCGCCCAACCAAGTTTTTTTTTTTTTTTTTTTAATCGGGGCCTCACTCATCACCCAGGCTGGAGTGCAGTGGCACAGTTATGGCTCACCACAGCCTTGACCTCCTGGGTCGAAGCAATCCTCCTGAGTAGCTGCGACTACAGGCATGTGCCACTACATCTGGTTAGTTTTGATTTTTTTTTATTTTTGTAGAGATGAGATCACTGTGTTGCCCAGGCTGGTCCCAAATGCCTTGGATCAAGTGATCCTCCCGCCTGGGACTCCCAAAGTGCTGGGATTGTAGGCGTAAACCACCGTGCCTGGCCTGTGTTGGCATTTTTTTTTTTTGAGTTGGAGTTTCACTCTGTCGCCCAGACTGGAGTGCAGTGGCCGCTCCCAGCCACCACAGCCTTGACCCGCTGGGCTCTAGCGATCCTTCTGCCTCAGCCTTCCGAGTAGCCGGAATTACAGGCACGCGCTACCACGCCCGGCTGATTTTTGATTTATTGTAGAGATGAGGTCTCGCCAAGCTGCCCACGCGGGTCTCGAACCCGCGGGCTCAGGCAAATTCACTCACCTCAGCCTCCCAAAGCGCGGGATTATGGGCTGAGCCACCGAGCCCGGCTGTGTTGGCATTTTAAAGGTAACAGATATCTGAAGAAATCAAACTAAAGGATTACTTTTGAGAACTGAACTTTCAAAGGTTAACAGAAATGCTCAGTACATTGTTCTGCATGGTTCATCAAGGCTGTATATTTTACTGTTTGCAAATTAAACCGCACTTTTTTTTTTTTTAAAAGGAGCATCTAGGGTTTTAGAAGGCAGCTGTGTGTGTTGAAGTGACACGTGTCACCCACACAGCATTCCTATGTTAAGTTTATGTAATGGCTTCAGCGTGTAACTGATCAGGAGTAGCAGACTGCAGGTCCCGCCCACAGCCTGGGACTGCATCTCACATTCTTAAGTCTTTGGAAAAACTCACAAGAAGATACTCTAGGACACATGAAAACGATAGGAAATTGAAGTTTCACAAAGTTGTACTGGCACACAGCCACGCCCAACATGTTTCCAGGGAAGTCTTTTGTCTGGGATTCGTTCCCGTCTGGGTCAACTTGTGGAAGGACTCGCTGTGGTCTGCATGTCTGTGTGCCCCGCTCGGCAAGCTGAGGGGCTGCAAAGCCTCAAGAACAGACCATCTGGCCCCTCGTAGAGAAAGTTTGCCAAGCCTGATCTGAAAGATGATTTCCCGCAGAGACTGCTGATGGGATGTTTAGTGGTTGCCAGGGGGCCTTGGGGTGGGGGAGAGGGTCCCAGTCCTGGCCACACGTTGGAGTCCCTTGAGGAGCTATAAAATGAGATTCCTGGACCACCGTGCCATGCCAAATGGTGTGGCATCCCTGGAGGGGAGCTAGGAATCTGTTTGCTGCCAGCCAGCATGAGAGGTGCTGGGAGCCTAATGGTTTGCTGGTCGATTCATTAACTGTTTAGCTCCACTGGTTTTTTTCCCCCCCTCCAATGAGGGAAGATGCCTTGCCCACGAGGATAAAAGTAGTCCATGGCAAAGCATTATTTCTTGCTACCTGAAGAGCAGTGCTCTCAAAACTAAGCAGGCATCAGGATCCCCCAGAAAACTTGTGAAAGCACTGAATCCTGGGCCCCAACTCAGAGCTTCTTTTTTTAATTGAGTTGGGGTCTCTGATGCCCAGGCTGGAGCACAGTGGTGCCATCACGGCTCACCGCAGCCTTGACCTCTTTGGCTCAGGCGATCCTTCTGCCTCAGTGACTTCCAGGTAGCTGGGGCTACAGGTGTACCCTACCCTGCCCAGCCAATTTTTTTTTTTAAGAGACGAGGTCTTGCTGTGTGTCCCAGGCTGATCTTGAATTCCTGGGCTCTAAGCAATCCTCCCGCCTCTGCCTCTGAAAGTGCTGGGATTACAGGCGTGAACACTGCACCTGGACCCAATCCAGAGCTTCTGATTGAGCAAGACTCAGGTAGAGCCTGAAACTTTGCTTTTCTCCGAAGCTCCAGGATGACGCTGCTACTGCTGGCCTACAAAGCACGTTTGAAAACGGGTCTGTAGGGTTTGGCAGGGCTGCGCGTGTGGACTTTTTTCTTTAATCCATGTTCTAGACAAAAGCATCTGATACAGTGTTTTCCTCCCAAAGCATGTTCTTTAAAAAACACAAATGGTCACTCAACGTAGCCCAAGTACCTTTTTTGACTGCAGCCACTGCCATAAAGGAATCATTCTTGAGCAGTGCTGTGTCAAAAACAAGATGTAGTCTGGAGAGTTTAGTTTGCATACCAACACCTGCCAGTAGTTTAGGATGCCACCGGGTGTTGTCTTCTGGGTTGGCTTAAGGGGGTGTGGCACAGCAAAAAGAGGACATGCCTGTGTGTTGTGCATTTCATTCTAGCCCAGCACGGTTCCAAGTAAGGTCAATGGCTTCTTGAAGTATGTCAGAGAACCAGATGATTGTGCTTGTACACTTTCAGAAGTTGCTATATCAATCGTGACCCTTGTAATACTTATTTTTTGTGGGTTTTTTTTGAGTTGAGGTCTCACTCCATCTCCCAGACTGGTGTGCAGTGGCATGATCATGGCTCACCACAGCCTCGACCTTCTGAGCTCAGGTGATCCTTCTGTCTCAGCCTCCCAAGTTACAAGAATGATGGACGCACACCACCACGCCCAGCTAATATTTTTATTTTTTGTAGAGATGAGGTCTCACTATGTTGCCCAGGTGGTCTCGAACTCGTGGGCTCAAGCAATTCTTCCACCTTGGCTTCCCAGAATGCTGGGATTTCAGGTGTAAGCCATTGTGCCCAGCCTTAATTTTAATATAGAAGAGTAGTTAAATTGTTAATTTATCATTTGTCATGCTAGGCTAATGATAGCCTATTCCTCATTTTATTTTTATTTTAAGAAATTTTTGGTAGAAACAGGCCCAGCCTGGTTTCAAACATCTGGCCTCAAGCAATCCTTCCACCTTGGCCTCCCAACATGCTGGGATTACTAGGAGTACAGGCGTGCGCCTCTGTGCCCAAGCCTATTCCTTATTTTCTGAGCTCTAATTATTTCTAGTTAGAAGCCTCTGTAGACCTCCCAAACTTTCCAGAGATGTCTAATATGTTCTTTTATCCCATTGTCAATATCCTGGTGCCTGCTCTGATCATAATCCAGAGGCTTGAGCAAGGTCCCTGAGAACTTGGAGGCTCCATCTGTAGAATCCACCCCTGTCTTCTGCTTGGTCTGTTTGATTTATTGAGTAATATATTGGAAGCTTTAAAATATTCCAAGGAACAACGCATTTTGAACAGCTCTTTCTTTGGCATTTGTCTTCAAATATTTGTGTCCATACATTTTTGTGAACTTATTTGAGATGAGATGTCCACTGTACACTCTGCGATGTGCTGTGCGATGGTTTTGATTATTCCAATGAGTTCTTCAGGAAAAAAAGAAAAGTCCCCAAAGGGTTTCCTAGAGGAAGACTTTGGAGCAGGCTTGTGCAATCTCACAGAAACTGTACAGTTGCCTTTGTCAGTTCAGCTCATGGCCTGTGTCAGAGTCCCAACGAGCTGCTTCGATCTGGAGGTTAAAGCCAGTCTTTCATCTGGCTGCCGTTTGGGTATTCCACATGACTCTGGAAATCATTTGGAAATAGTTAATACTAGTCCTCCAGTCTTCCAGGGAGGACTACAGGATAGCGAACCCTTGAGAATTCAACAAGTATTTCAGTCTTCAGGAATGACCCGCTCTTCTGAAATGCATGCGTCTTCCTGCCATGTCAGAGTTCACGGTGCCTTGTTCATAGCATCTGCTTTTGCTCCTGCAAACAGAGCTCATGACAGATGCTAACTGGCCGAGCCCAGAGACAGTCACTCCAGTGACAATGGGCTGGGACATATGCTTTCCTTAGTTTCAGGAAGCTTTTGTAACAAAGGACTCAAAAGGGATGGGGCCTCCAGGGACCGTTGTCAGCATGCCTTCCCGAGGGGCAAATCCCGCCAGATTAACCCAGTTTCCTTCCCCTGCAGTGATAAACCAGAGAGATTAAAATTGCAGCAATTTCAACTGTAGCATTTATTTATTTTTTCTGATAGAAGTTATATTTATCATTAGAATTTGAAGATAGTTCATTGAAAATATTGATTCTGCTTTATTTATTTATGTTCTTCCACTCAAAGGTTATAACTCACCTTGGAAGCTAGTACACGGGCCGTGTAGACATTTGGAGTAGGGCCAGTGAGCATAGACGCCAGGATCCCAAACCTCACACATATTTGGGGACATTCTCTGCCCTGCTCAGATGATGTAAATAATCGTAGAGAAAATATTTCCTGCCGCTTGAGGAAAGGATACTCTTGAATATCTGTGATGGCACCTCTTGCTATCTTTGGTGGAGATTTAAAAATCGTTCTCAGATGTTACTTTCGGCTACAAGAGCAAAAGCAGCTGAAGCCACAGTTTAGCACCTGGGATTTGATGGTTAATAACTTTCGTAAGTTTGAGTGATGTTTGAAATGAAAAGGAATCATTTTTTAAAATGTATGATTGTGATGAAATTCACATCCATACAATTCAGCCGCTTAAAGTATCCAATTCAGTGGCTTTTAGTTTGTTCATAGAATTGTGAAATTATCACTACTAGATATTGCAACATTTTTATTCCTCAAAAAAAATGAATCCTCATAGCTCTGAGCTGTCATCCCTACACACTTCACCTCCCGCCCCTGGCCTGGGCAGCCACTTTCTGTCTCCATGGCTCTGCCTCTTTTGGACGTTTCATCCAATTGTAGTCATACAATATGTGATCTTTAGTGTCTGACTTTTTTGCCTAGCCTAATGTTTTCAAGGTGCATTTTTATTTTTATTTTTTGAGTCGAGGACTCACTCTGTCACCCAGGTTGGGCTACAGTGGCATGATCCTGGCTCACTGCAGCCTCAACCTTGTGAGCTCAAGCGATCCTCCTGCCTCAGCCTCCCAAGTAGTCGGGACT
This sequence comes from Carlito syrichta, assembly GCF_000164805.1. Classification (NCBI taxonomy): domain Eukaryota; kingdom Metazoa; phylum Chordata; class Mammalia; order Primates; family Tarsiidae; genus Carlito; species Carlito syrichta. Next base: position 349,885 of record NW_007253285.1, read on the forward strand.
GCAGGTATGCCTGGCTAATTTTTTGACTTTTTTGTAAAGACAGGGGCTTGTTATGTTGCTCAGGCTGGTCTCCGACTTTTGGGCTCAAGCAAACCTTCCTCCTTGGCCTCCCAAAGTGCTGGGATTGTAGGTGTGAGCCACCATGCCTGAAGTTGAGGTTCTCTTTGGTTGGTTTGTGTCAGGTCTAAGGTGAGATTCATTCCCATTTCATTTCTAGTGCTATCCTCACTGGGCTCCACATGGAGAGTTTATTGTTGTTATTCCTCAGTCCTCTATGGCTGCCTGGCAAAGGCTTTTGAGGAATTCCTGGAAGAAATTCCCAGGAAGGTTTACACAGGTTATTTTAGTTCAAGCTTGTATTGGGTATCTGTTAAACTCTGGGAGTTGGGAGCAGAAAAGGACTTTGCAGATCATTTAGTTTTGCTGTGTCATTTTACATGTGACCAGAGTTGGGCCAGACTGCTTTGATCAGGGTCACACGAGAGAGAAAACAGAACTGGGAGAAAAGACAGCTTCTCTTTTATGGGTCAGGCCTCATTCGGTTTTGTGGGCTATCTTCCACTCGAGGTAATGAGGTCCAGATAGCCTAGGCCTAGAAAATAGTACAGTAGTTGGCCAGCTGGTTAGGGAATCACAATAGGAATTCAAGATTTCACAAAACTGTCAAAAAATTTGATTATTGTGTGAAAGCTACAGGCAAAAGTGTGAATAAATTTTTTTGGTATCTGCTGTCCAATAAACTCTTGTGAGTGAATGCATTTAGGATGAAACTGAAAAGAAGCCTCTAACTAATGAGTTAATTTACGTATGCATGGAGAGAAAGCCTTTTTCTTCTGTACATACATTATTAAGCCAGCGTATACAGTCATTCATTCACAGCAATAAACAAAGTGCCTAGAATCTGTACTTTTTAAAACCTTTTTTCCTTGAGTTAGAGTCTCACTCTGTCCTCAGGCTGGCATACAGTGGCACGCTCATGGCCACTGCAACCTTGACCCAGGCTCAGGCAATCCTTCTGCTCAGCCTTCCAACGAACTGGAACTATAGGTGTACGCAACAATGTCTGGGCTGATTTTTTAATTTATTGTATAGACGAGGTCTCGCCAAGTTGACCAAGCTAGTCTCAAACCCCTGGCCATGGGCAGTTCTCTCTCCTCTGCTTCCCAAATTGCTGGGATTATAGGCATGAGCCACCATGCCTAGCCCCTTTTTGTTATTTTGTGATTTTTTTTAACCTTTACACTCAACTGTATTGCCCTTGTAATGTACCCTAAGGTATATACAGACTTCTTTTTTTTTTTTTTTTGAGTCATAGTCTTACTCCGTTGCCCAGGCTGGAGTGCAGGCCTGCACGCTCATGAACTTCTGGGCTCCAGCGATCCTTCTGCCTCAGCCTTTGGAGTAGCCAGAACTACAGATGTGCACTGCCATGCCCAGCTAATTTTTGATTTATTGTAGAAACGAGGTCTCGCCAAGGTGCCTGGGCTGATCTCGAACCTGCGGGCTCAGGCAATCCACTCGCCTTGGCCTCCCAAAGTGCTGGGATTACAGGCTGAGCCACCGAGCCCGGCCTACAGACTTCTTTTTTATATGTCTTGTTCCATGTATCTCTTCATCTACTCATCGTCCATCCATCCATTCATCCACCCACCCATCCATCCATCCAATTATCCGTCCATCCATCAGTTCATCCATCCTCCACCCAATTATTCATGTATCCATCTCTTCATCCATCCATCCATCCAATTATCCATCCACCCATCCATCTGTCCGTCCGTCTGCTCATCCATCCGCCTGTCCATCCATCCATCCATCCATCCTTCTGTCCCTTCATCCATGCATCCAATTATTCATTCAGTCATCCGTCCATCCATTCATCCATCCATCATCTATCCCAGTCATCCATCCTTCCATCCAATTATTCATCCGTCCGTCCGTCCATCCGTCCGTCCATCCATCCATCCGTCCAAACCAGTGATCAGTCAATTTTTTTCTGGTCTTTTTAGCTAAATTAGCCAGTAATCTCATAATTTACATATTGATTGAGAATATTTTATTTTAAGCTTGCATTATTTGGTTTGACTTTCCCAGAGGACCCAATGTGGCAAGTACAAGAAGGTGGTGATGATGGCTTTGCATTTCTGAACAGTCTCCAAAGGTTGCTGAGCCTATGTTCTTATGTGAGCTCTAACATCGGGACACCTGTGTGGAAGTGCTTCCTAAGCCTTACCTTGATAGAGTTCTCTGTAGTTTGTGAGATGTTTTTGTTTGATTGATGTGATTTTGATTTCCCTAACAGCCATGTGACCCAAGTTTCTGAGTTTTAAAACTGATTGATAAAGATCAGTTGATTGCCACCTCTCTGTTGCATAGACTGAAGTGATTTTGAGGTCGTCATCAGGGGACTTTGGGGACGGGGACCTTACTTCCCAATATAAAACAAGCTAGCTATCTTAGAGCCGGTGAGATTCCTAAGGCCACCGCTCTGGGCACTCTGGGTTGATAGGTAACTTTTTCTTAAAAAGTGTAAAGTCACGCAGGGAAACTAGCAAAAATCACCAGAATATAATGGCTAATGTCTCATTCTCTGGAAGACTTCAAGTTCAGATGTGTAATTGACCTCAGGGTAGACATAAAGTTTTTCTGTTGTTTATTATTTTAGTTAAAAGCCTTTTTACATGACTGGGAAAACCTTGTGTGAACTATTTGCTCCCCTGCCTCTCCCCAAACTTGTTAGAGCAGTCACCTTAAGGCACAAGCGTTGACATCAGATTAAGTTTCTCCATGGCCTTTCGTCCCTCCTCTTTCTTCCTGCCAATGGCCATTTCATGTATTATGAGCTTAAACTGGGACTACATTTTATTTTTCTTTCTGGAATTCTTTTTTGAAAAATTATTTATTTTAAAGATGTGGGGTACAATTCAGGGTTAGGTATATACATGTTCATTGTGCAGGTCCCCTTGTTGATGAGGTGTGCCCCCGCCCCCCGGCAGTTTTCCATTACTGCCAATCCCTTTCTTATAGTACTACAATAGTTGTTCAAGGTCTGTTTATGAGTGAAAACGTGTGATACTTGGTTCTTTGTTTCTGTGATAAATCACTCAGTATTATAGTCTCTAAGTCCATCCAAGTTGCTGTGAAGTTCATAATTTTGTCCTTCTTTATGGCTGCGTACTATTCCATCGTGTATATGTACCGCATTTTTTTTTAATCCAGTCCTCTTTTGTTGGGCAGCACGTGAAATTCTTTTAAAAAAAATAAACCGGGCTTGGTGGCTCAGCCTGTAGTCCAGTGCCTTTGGGAGGCTGAGGTGAGTGGATTGCCTGAGTCCACGAGTTCGAGACCGGCCTGGGCAGCGAGACCTCATCTCTATAATAAATCAAAAAATCAACCGGGTGTGGTAGCGCATGCCTGTAATTCCGGCTACTTGGAAGGCTGAGGCGGAAGGATCACCGTAGCCCAGCAGGTCGAGGCTGTGGTGGCTGGGAGCGGCCCCTGCACTCCAGTCTGGGCGACAGAGTGAGACTCCAACTCAAAAAAAAAAAGGAAGAAGCTGGAGGTTGGAGTATCATTTTTTTTGTTTGTTTTTTGAGTTGAGTCTTGCTGTCCCCCAGGCTGGAGTGCAGTGGCATGATCTGACCTACTGGTGCCTTCCACCTTGGCCTCCCAAGTAACTGGAACTACAGGTGTGTGCCACCATGCCTGGCTAATTTTTAAAAAAATTTTTTTTTCGCTGAGGCAGGTCTTTCTGTGTTTCCCAGGCTGATCTCGAACTCCTGGGCTCAAGCAGTCCTCCTGCCTTGGCTGGGATTGCAAGCATGAGCTACCATGTCCGAGCTGGAGTGTGATATTTAATATGGTAATGCAGTATAAATAAGAAGTAGCTGAATGAATTTATGGTGATCTTTGGTGAAGATATTTGCCCTAATACTGCTGGGCCAGGCAGAATGGACTAATATGCTGAGGGATATCTGTGTAGCCCAAGCATTCATTTTTGTCTTATAGAAATTCTGGGTCTAAAATTGCCATTAGAATCCGACTCGCTGAATAAATAGTTGAAATGTCAGTCCCCTCTGTTACTTTGTTAAAGAAAATCTAAGCCAGCTGGGCGTTTTGTGCTTTTATTATGCTGTCTCTCAAGGCAGAGCCTCACAGCTTTTGTTTTGGGGTCCAAGCAGATACACGCAGACTTCCATCTTCATTTCTTTTGTATGGGTTGGCGTGTATTTTAGCTGCTTTAAAATGTTGAAAAGGTTTCAAACTAAGTTGGGAAAGAACACAATACAGTGATTTTTTTTTTCACAGCCAAGTTTACTGGTTCAAATATTTTGTGAACAAGTAGCCTCTGAAATTGTACATTCATTTGGCTATGTCTCCCAATTTGTTGTTCATCTGGTTTTTTTTGGCCAGATGTTTAACTTACGTCTGAATCATGCAACCAGCATTTGGTGTCCACATACATACAAGGAAAGAATGTCAGTTTCTGGAATATCTTGGCACTGTATTAATGTAATAGGAGGGAAATGTTGTAGAATAATGTCGCTTCTCTCAATGACAAAACCTTTGCAATGATTGCTAAACGCATGCTCCTAATTCCGCCTCACCTTGCTTTACTGACTTGGGCTTTAATGGGTACACACTTTATCCTGGCGGCACAGACGAAGACTCCGCCATTGATCAGCATTTAGTCATAAGTGACTTTCATGTGACTCTGTTACTTTTTTTGCTATTATTATTTATTTTTTGATTTTTTGGACTCTGTTACTTTTAAGGTTGTGCCTAGCAATCTTCTTTTGAACTTATTTTTAGGGAGGCTGAGGCAAAAGGATTGCCTGAGCCCAGGGGTTCGAGATCAACCTGGGCAACTTGGTGAGACCTCGTCTCTAAAATAAATCAAATAATTAGCCAGGCTTGGTGGTGCGTGCCTGTAGTTCCAGCTACTTGGAAGGCTGAGGCGGAAGGATCGCCTGAGCCCAGGAGGTGGAGGCTGCGGTTGCTGTGAGGAATACTGTGGAAAAGCCATTCTGTTACCAAAAAAGGAGGTGAGGGATGACATCTCTACTGTTGCCTAGCCACAGAGCAAGTTATCGAAATGAGGAAAGGCTTGTGATATGCAGATTATGGACCAAGCAATTTTTCAGTTATCAAAACAGACTGGAACGAGTGCTTTTAAAATAATTAATTCCAGTAAAGAGTTACATGCTACTTTTCTAGATGCTGTTATTTTAACCTTCCTGAGTAGTATTTATATTTCCAAATGTAGTTGAAAACACTTATATGCCCAAGTTGTGCAGATACTGGTCTCAGTAGAACAGAAGAAGAGCTGTGGTGTGTACCCTTAGGACTCATACCCTTGGGCAGCGTCACCAGGGATGGCTGCGGGGACCCGCAGTGGCTGGCGATGGTTGATGTGGACACCAGCCCCTTGGCAGACACTGGCCTCTGCCCGATGTCTGTGACTGGGAGGTTTCGCCTCCAGGTGTTTGACTCATGGCTGTCCAAAGACTCGTCTAGGGAACCCAAGTCCTAATTTATGTTGGAAGAAGCAGGTAGTGGATGGGTTCAGTGAAGCTTGGGAAAGGCTACATCATGATTATTGTTTTTAGACATTCAGAACAGTGCTTAATCTTAATTTCCACAGTAAAGGAATGTGTTCAGTTCTTTGCTTCATCTTGCTTTCCAAACCACAAGAGGCGCTGTTCAGAAAAGTCAATATCCACTAATACACATTCACTTTGGGACATGATGGGCTGGGTGATGTTTCTTTTTATTGTGGTTGCTGTTTTCTTTTTCTTTTTTGAGTCAGAGTCTCACTCTGCTGCCCAGGCTGGAGTGCAATGGCACATTCACAGCCACTGCAGCCTCCACATGCTGGGCTTAGGCAATCCTTCCGCCTGAGACTTCCAAGTAGCTGGAACAACAGGCACGTGCCACCACACCTGGCTAATTTTTTGATTAATTGTAGAGAAGAGGTCTCGCCAAGTTGCCCAGGCTGTTCTTGAACCCGTGGGCTCAGGCAGTTCTCTCTCCTCGGCCTCCCAAAGTGCTGAGATTACAGGTTTGAGCCACTGCTCCCAGTCTCTTTTATTTTTTTGAGTCAGTCTCACTCTGTTGCCCAGGCTAGAGTGCAGTGGCATGCTCACAGCCATCACAGCCTCCATCTGCTGGGCTCAGGCAATCCTTCCTCCTTAGCCTTTCAAGTAGCTGGAACTACAAGCACGCGCCACCACGCCTGGCCAGTTTTTTTGATTTATTGTAGAGATGAGGTCTCGCCAAGTTGCCCGGGCTGATCTCAAACCCCTGGACTCAGGCAATCCTCTTGTCTCAGCCTCCCAAAGTGCTAGGATGATAGACGTGAGCCACCTTGCCCAGCTGTGGTTGCTGTTTTCATGTGGTTCTCATGCTCAGTATTAAACATCTGATACCAGCGTTGTCTTCTCCAGGCTATAACCCCTGTATGAGTACCGTTTGAGTGTTTTACACTTTTAAAAGAAGTTTGTTTGTTTGTTTGTTTATTTATTTATTATTTTTAGAGGTCAGAGTCTCACTATGTTGCCCCGGCCAAAGTGCAGTGGCTGTTCACATCATAAGCACACTACAGCTTTTTACTCCTGGGCTCAAGCCATTCTTCCTGCCTTAGCCTCCTGAGTAGCTGAGACTATAGGTATGTGCCACAGTGCCCGGCAATTTTTAAATAATTGTCAGTGCTCTGTTTTCACATTTGCAATATGGTGTTGTAATCCCTGCCTTTCCAGGTCGGTTTGAGGACTCGGGAGAGAGCGTGTGAGCGTGCTCAGGAATGTACTTGTTCTCGTAAAAACTTAACACCTGTCATCTAGTAAGACTCGTCATCCCAAAGGCAGTCCCTAGGCCATGATGATGGTCTCCCCACCTTTTCACAGCAACTTTGTCAATTATGGAGCTGTTTGTGGCCGCCTAACTTCTCCTCATCCTGTTTTAGTTTTTAGTTTTTGTTTTTGTTTTGAATCGGAGTCTCAGCCTCCCGAGAACTGGGAACTACAGGCATGCACCACCACACTTGGCTATTTTTTTTTTTTTTTTTTGGTAGGGTCTTGGTCTTGCTCTGTTTGCCCAGGCTGGCCTTGAATTCTGGGCTCAAACAATTCTCCCGCTGGACTTCCCAAGTGCTGGGATTACAGATGTGAGCCATGACACCCAGCCTGATTTAGCTACTTTTGACCACAAACAACCAAGATAATATAGGCTTTGGACATTAATCCATGAAGCCTGTGCTCTTTCGTGATGACCAAAATCTGAGAAATTTTGTTTTTATGATGATAGACTCCGTGGAGCCAGGTGTTAGCTTTTATGCTTGGGTGTGGGAAGAAAAAAAAGAAACTTGCCAGGATCATTCTAGAACATTTTGTCTCACACCCAGAAATGACTGTCACCCTTGAATGACTTCAAGGTGGTTCTTAATGTTGCAGAAAGCTTGGCATGAAGGAAACTTTATCCAAGTCCTGTTTAGTCTTTTGACATTTCAAGACATTAGTGTTATAATTAGGCTGCCAATAGCTTGTCTTTCTGTTTGACTTCATTTTACTTTGCAAACAAAATCAATATCCAGCTCATGAAAACAGTTGGCCAAGATCAGTCAGTGTTTGATGTTTTTCCACACCTGGATGCTGGAGCTTCTTGGCTCCCAGGGCTTTGGATTTCTTTCTTTTCTTTTCTTTTCTTTTCTTTTGAGAAAGCAGGATTTATTGAGGGGACAGAAAAGCTCCCACAGTGGGAGGGGACCCGAAGGGGTTGCCCAGGGCTTTGGGTTTCTACATCCAGAAATTCTGGGAGACTGATGTAGAACTGTCCTGTTTTAAATTTCGTCAGTAAGGGCATTTGATAACTTTTGCCATCATTTTAATTTTAAAAGACAATTTTTAACATGCTGAAAGCAAGAAGGACATGATCTTAGAATAAAGGACAACTTTTTAAAATGGAAGAAATTAAGTTTTATGAAAAACTCTATGTCTTATATTTCTCATTTGGTTATGGAAAATTAGTCTCAAGAGTCCTGTGCAGTGGCCCACACCTATAATCCTGGCAGTTTGGGAGGCCGAGGCAGGAGGATCACGTGAGCCCAGGAGTTCAAGACCAGCACAGGCAACATAGACCCTGTCTCTACAAAAAATAAAATAAATTAGTCAGGCATGATAGTGAGTACCTGTAACCCTAGCTATTTGGTAGGCTGAGGTGGGAGGATTGCTTGAGCCCAGGGATTCGAGACCAATCAGGGTAACATAGTGAGACCCTGTCTCTACAAAAATAAATTAGTCAGGCATGATAGTGAGTACCTGTAACCCTAGCTATTTGGAAAACTGAGGTGGGAGGATTGCTTGAGCCCAGGAGTTCGAGTCTGTGTGCTAAAGAATAAGAAGATTAGTCTCAGTTAAGGTCTTGGAAATTTCTGCTGCAGATTTAACAATAAAGACCTGTTGCCTATCAGGAGAAAATGCACTCCCAGGCTGGGCACAGTAGTGCACGCCTATAATCCCAGGGCGTTGGGAGGCGGAGGCAGAAGAATCACTTGAGCCCAGGAGTTTGAGACCAACTTGGGCAACATAGTAAAACCTCATCTCTACATAAAATAAAAAATGATTACCTGGGTGTGGTGGTGTATGCCTGTAGTCCCAGCTACTCGGGAGGCTGAGGTGGAAGGATTGCTTGAGTCTAGGAGTTTGAGACTGTAGTGAGCTGTGATCGTGCCACTGCACTCAGCCTGGGTGACAGAGTGAGATGTCGGCTCAGAAAAAAGAAAAGAAAATGCATTCCCACCTCCAGGCACAGTTCCTGGGCATTGTCTGGAGAGATTAGTTCTGTAGCTGGCACTTTAAATTATTCTCATTCCCTTTGCTTGAAGATAAGGTTTGAGCATTTTAGTATACAGCATTAAGGTGTCAATTATAGGTTATGGTAAGATAATTTAAATCAGGCCTATTTGAAAAGTGAAATGTATATACACATCTGGGATTTGTTTGCTGGAAGAAAATCTTGCTGGAGAGTTTACAAATTCATCGTTTGCAAATATAACAAGGGGTGGGCAGAGATTCCCCACCTGCCAATTTAATAACTGTGGTGTCTGTGAAACGTTTAGAGTTCTGCAAACCTTGTTTTAAAAACAATTGATTGAGGCCAGTCACAGTGCTTCACACCTGTAATCCCAGCACTTTGGGAGGCCAAGGCAGGAGGATCACTTGAGCCCAGGAGTTTGAGGTTGTAATGAACTATGATCGCACCAATGCACTCTGGCCTGGACAACACAAACAAAATAAAAAAACATGATGGACCATGGTCTAGTCCTTGTGGCACTTGTTCTTTTTTTCCTTTTTTTTTAGAGCTGGAGTCTCACTCTGTTGCCCAGGCTGGAGTGCCATGGCATACTCATGGCCACCCCAGTGTCGACATGCTGGGCTCCAACAATCCTTCTACCTCAGCCTTCCAAGTCGCCGGAACTACAGGCGCGCACTACCACGCCTAGCTAATTTTTTTATTTATTGTAGATACACGGTCTCGCTGAGTTGCCTAGGCTGGTCTTGAACCCGTGGGCTCAGGCAATCCACTCGCCTCGGCCTCCCAAAGTGCTGGGATTACAGGCTGAACCTCCAAGCTCGGCCGGCACTTGTTCTTAATGTTGCTGTCAGTTTCACCTAACTTTATAGTTGGGTTTATGTAGTTTTGAGGACAAAACCTATCATACAAGGTGAAACTTAGACCTAGTAGAGACCAGATGAGGTACCAGAATCCTGTTTATGCCAGTTTTGTTTTCTTTCTTTTTTTGCTAATTAATCAATATTTTTTATTATGATTTTGTGGGATACAGTTAAGGGTTAGGTGTATAATTACGTTTCATTCAGGCACCCTGTTGATAAGAGGTGTTTCCCCATCCCCAGACAGATATTTGCGACAGTTAATCCCATCCCACTCCCCCCCCCCCCCAGTTTTGTTTTCTAATATGTTCCAAGGTTACCTTTGTTTTTAAAAAAACAACCAGGCATTCAGTTCTGGTAGATTAATTTAACTAGCAAAGATTAAATTGAGTAAGCTTTCTTGTTTCTTTCTGTTTGTTTTAGTTGGGGTCTCACTCTGTCGCCTTGGCTGGAGTGCAGTGGCACAATCAGATCATGACTCACCACAGCCTCAACCTGCTCAGGAGATCCTTCAGCCTTGGCCTCCTGAATAGCTGGAACTATAGGCATGTGCCACCATGCCTGACTTTTTTTTTTTTAAGAGACAAGTTCATACTATGTTGTCCAGGCTGGTCTTGAATTCCTGGACTCAAGCAGTTCTCCTGCCTCAGCCTCCTAAAGGGCTGGGATTATAGATGTGAGCCATCCCGCCCAGCCTCTTGCTTCATTTTGAAATATTCCTCTTTTCTTAGCATAGTTATTTGCGTCACTAGCTACTTACTGGTACTTCTTGTTTCTGATTATTAAAAAAGGGAAGAGCCAATTAGATACACTCTTGGAGAAAGTCAGGTGGGTCAACCTTGAAGTCATAAAGGTCTGTGTTAATGTGTGCTGGAAACCTGACAGCAGTGCCGTGTTCGATTTCTGTAAGATCCTCAGCGCAATCCTGAACTAGGCATTAATTATTCACAGGAAAAAGAAAGTAGATCAACATTGTTTGGAAGAAAATTATTTTCTAGTGATAGGATTTGAGAGAGTCATTTTAAGGATATGCAGGGAACCCTGGGTGGAAAAATGGGACTGGGTTCTTTAACTTTATAGGGGAGGGGAACGGGGACATAGGGAGCAAAGGTGACTTGACTTGATTGATCGCTGACTAGTCGGCAGCTGATTTGTGAGGGGCAGGACAACCTGCCTGTCTTGCGCCCACTTTTCCCTACTGTGTGTCCATCTCTGTGCTTGTCAGATACATTCAAATGTAGCAACACGGGGCGGGTGTTGGAAGGTCCTGCATAAACCGTGTACTTATTATTATTATTATTATTATTATTATTATTTTAATTTTTTGAGTCGGAGTCTCACTCTGTTGGCTGGAGTGCAGTGACACGCTCCCGGCCACTGCAGCCTCGACCTGCTGGTCTTCGGCGATCCTTCCGCCTCAGCCTTCCAAGTAGCTGGAGCTACAGGCATGCGCCACCATACCTGGCCAATTTTTTGATTTATTGTAGAGATGAGGTCTCACTATGTTGCGCAGGCTGGTCTCGAACCTGTGGGCTCAGGCATTCCTCTCGCCTCCGCCTCCCAACGTGCTGGGATTACAGGCGTGAACCACCACGCCTGGCCTATGTAATTATTGTTGATGAGTGTCCTCGCCTAACCTTCCCAGGCGAACATGTGCTAATTAGTCTGGATGCTATTAATGAACTTCAGAACAGCTAGAAGCTTTTTGGTTACCTGTTATCTTTCCAACTCCCATGACTGTCTTTCACTCCTTTAAAAATTGTTGTCTTTCAGTAGTTTACCCATCACTGCATATTTAATGTGTACACTAGAGTCTAAATACTTAATGCAGTTTTAAAATAGTGTTTCATTTCAACTTGATTTTTAGCAGCGGGCAGGCAAGAGTTATTGTCTTAGTATTATTTAGACAGTAAGACAAGGAAGTCCAAGATCTTATGGAATTAACCAAACGAGACTTTTTTTTAATTTTTGATTTTATTTTAATGTGTTAGTTATTTAATGATTGTAGAGACAGGCTCTCACTGTGTTGTCCAGGCTGGCCTTGAAATCCTGGTCTCAAGTGATCCTCCCGCCTCAGCCTCCCAAAGTGCTGGGATTACAGATGTGAGCCTCCGTGTCCAACAAAAGCATATTTTGTGATGGGAAGCTGGACCATGCACCAATGGTGCCCAGTAACTCATAATTAGGCCTCTTCTCCCAGATGGACGACTGACTTCTAACCCTGCCACATGGGACCTTAGGCTAGGTATTTAGGCTCCCAGGGCCACAGTTTTCTCATTTCTAAAATTGGGATAAGAATATCACCTTGCCAGAGGGCTGATGGCCAGATGCAACATAGTATTGGGCCATGTATATCGTGATGAATTGCCATAATTATAGAATGGATATGTGTTTCTATACATTTATGCACACTGTGTATAGAGGTATTTGTACACACAAACATACACGTTACAAAAACACTGGAGTAGGTCATTGCCATAGCAAGTCAGAAGCTGAGGGGTGTGCTTTAAGGTGGATATGTAGAAGGTTCTATGAAACGTGGAGATCAGCGCTGCCCTGGGCTGGCTGGGTGTGGCTTCAGCTGGCCTCGAGGTGCACGGCCTGGCAGGGCATGGACTGCTGAATATGTAGTCAGGGGCTCAGAGTACAAGGGGAACGGGACGAAGCCGGGCAGGCGAAGTCATAGGGTTTCCAAGGCAACGAGCCTTGGCAGTTTCACGACTGGACCAAGGGGCTACCTGTCCAGGAGTAGCAGGCGTCCTACCTTGACAGCAGCCTTCATCTCCAAGCTCCTTCCCATGCCTTGCAGCCACTTGTCTGATACTTGCACAGCCTTGTGAGCCAGGGGTGGGGGAGGTATTTTTGCCATCTTTGGGCAGTTTAGGAAAAGGAAATTTCCTAGAAGAAGGATAATACGTGCCAGGCCACGTTCCCGTAGTGACAGAACTGCCCCTGGAGCCCAGGGCTGGTAAGTCGGTTTCCCCGATGGAATGGGTCTCCCACTGTCAGGAGCCCCTGTGCTGTGATTGCAACACCTTCTAAAGTTACTTGAGGGAATGAGTTTCCCCATCTACCCTTTCTCTTGACTCACTCTCATTCCTTCTTCTCCTTAGTCTCCATTTCCTTGGCTTCTCTCTCCATGGCCAGAGTCAATGCGTTTTGAACAAAAGAGCTTTTAGGATGGATGCAGTGGCTCACGCCTGTAATCCCAGCATTTTGGGAGACTGAGGCAGGGGGATTGCTTGAGTCAAGGAGTTTGAGAGCAGCTTAGGCAATAGAGCAAGTCCTTGTCTCTACAACAAATAAAAAAAATTAGCCAGGTGTGATGGTGGGTGCCTGTAGTCTCAGCTACTTAGGAGACTGAGATGGGAGGATCGTCTGGGCCCGAGGTCAAGGCTGTGGTGAGCTGTGATCATGCCATTGCACTTCAGCCTGGGCAACAGAGTGAAACCCCGACTCAAAAAAAGAAAAGAAAAGAAAAGAGAAAAACAGGCCAGCAGCAACTTAAAACCCCATCACAAGAATCCAAAATTACACTTATTTACATTTCGATGGGTCTGGGAACACGTGATCGAATCGTGTTTATACATATGAAGGCCTTTTTGTAAGATACTGTTTTCTAAAGTTTAACTTTATTCTGTGAAACTAAGAATACAGTTGCCTTCTGCTTTTCTGCTTGTTATATAATAATACCTCTACTTCCTCCACCCTCCCCATCCCCCAAAAGATTAGTCTCCTGCCTTCTGTGATTGAGTCCTCTGTCCGATTATCAGATATTGTGCTCATCTCAGCAGGAAATATTAGGGCTGTGCCTGGGTGTGGGGAACGTCAGTTACTATGTTCAAAGGAACTCAAGCCCCGAGCCCTCCGGAGTCTGGAATAATGAAGACGAGACAAAGAGAGCATGGGTTTTATTATTAGACACACTTACAAAAAGGCTTATTAATGAAAAACAGTTTGCGAGAAGAGTTGGCAAAACAAGTCAGCTTCCATTGTTAAAAGTTCAAATAGAACTTGGCCTTGTTGCAGAAGAGCCTGGACTAGTTATTAGTGTCTTAAACCACAAAGGCCGCTGCGTTTGATGGTCTGCGGAACTCTTGAAACTTACCCGTCCATTCTGTCTCTGAGAAATGTTAAACATTAAAACTGTTCAAATGAACGTTCATCTCCAGCTTGCTCATGCATCATTTAAAGGGTATTGAATTCACACAGACAAATTTTGGTGTCAGTGTTAAGTAAAAAGACATTTTAAGCTGTTTTTCAAAAAATCTAGAAAATACTACAGAGTGGTTCCAGTTGTTAATAATTAGTCCCGACCTTTCAAGACAGAAACTTGAATAGGCGTAGCTCAACTCACAAAATAATTATCCTTAATATCCCAGTTCTTCTAACTTTAAAATCGAGCTCGTTTGAAAATTTATGATGTTTCTGAATAATTTATTTTTTCCTGAATCTGTCTTCAGAGTTATATAAGCAGCTTTTAAACATCTTAAAATCACCTCTTTTCTACTTCTTTTTTTTTCTTTTCTCACTCTGTCACCCAGGTTCAAGTGCAGTGGAACGATCACAGCTACTGCTTTTTTTTTTTTTTTTTTAAAGCTGGGGGTCTTACTATATTCCCCAGGTTGGTGTACAGTAACAAGATTATGACTCACCGCAGCCTCTTTCTCCTGGGCTCAGGCAGTCCTTCCACCTCAGCCTCCTGAGTATCTGGGACTATGGGCATGTGCCACCATGCCTGGCTAATGTTTTGATTTTTTTGTAGAGATGAGGTCTCACTATGTTGTCTGGGCTGGTCTTGAACTCCTGGGTTCAAGTGATCTTCCCATCTTGGCCTCCCAAAGTGCTGAGATTATAGGTGTGAGCCATCACACCCAGCCTTAAATCACCTCTTTGTAAATATTAAACAAAGATAGCCCTCCCTATATTGAATCTCTGCTTATTTCCTCTTATATATTGGTTTTAACTTGATTGGTAGGCATTAGTCATTTTAAACATGGGCTTGCAGACTATTTTTTGTTGTACTGTATTGGCGATTATAGCATTGACTTCAGACACGTATTCATTGATATATTTGGTATGGGGTACAGTGTGCCTGTCACAACTCTGTTCTTGGTAGTGGTATGCTAGAACTACAGTATGAAGGCTTCTGAGGATGAAAAGAATCAAATGTTACCAGTGAAGTGGTGAGCAAAGGATTTCATAGGCTAAGTACAAGCTCTTCTGTTGAACTCTTTTTTTTGACTCAGGGTCTCACTGTAACCCAGGCTAGAGTGCAGTGACACCATCACAGCTCACTGTAGTCTGGATCTCCTGGTCTCAGATCCTCATGCCTCACCTCCCTAATAGCTGGGACTACAGATGTACACCATCACGCCTGGGTAATATTTTTATTTTTTATTTTTTTGAGTTGGAGTCTCACTCTGTCACCCAGACTGGAGTGCAGTGGCCGCTCCCGGTCACTGCAGACTCGACCTGCTGGCCTCTGGCAATCCTTCCGCCTCAGCCTTCCAGGTAGCCGGAACTACAGGCGCGTGCTACCACAGCCGGCTAGTTTTTTGGTTTATTGTAGAGATGAGGTCTTGCCAAGTTGCCCAGGTGGGTCTCGAACCCACGGGCTCAGGCAATCCACTCACCTCAGCCTCCCAAAGGCGCAGGATTACAGGCTGAGCCACTGAGCCCGGCTATATTTTTATTTTTTAATAGAGACGAGGTCTTGCTATGTTGCCCAGGCTTCTTGACTCTGGGGCTGAAGCCATCCTTCTGCCTTGGCCTCCCAAAGTGTCAGGATTACAGGCACAAGCCACCATGCCCAGCCTTAACTCTTTCTATTTAATTGCCATGTTACAGTCTGTTAGTAGAAAACCTGACCAGAGATTTTCAGAACTGTGTCCACCCCATTCCTTCTCACACAGGGAGGTCAGCCCATCTGTTACCTGACACTCCAGACTCTTCTTTCTTCTTTCCTTTTCCACAGAACTTGGAATTAGAGACAGAAGCCTCTCAATGTGCGATGTTCTGGCAAACTACCCCTGACAAACTCATCGTAAATCAAAGTATCATAAGAACTTGGCAAGACCTCCACAACAAATCAAAAATTAGCCGGGCATGATAGCACGTGCCTGTAGTTCCGGCTACTTGGAAGGCTGAGGTGGAAGGATTGCTTGAGCCCAGCAGGTTGAGGCTGCAGTGGCCATGAGTGTGCCACTGCACTCCAACCTGGATGACAGAGTGAGACTCTAACTCAAAAAAAAAATGCACTTCACACACTTAACCTACTGAATACCATAGCTTAGCCTCTTCTCTCCTAGACATGATCAGAACACTCATGCTAGCCTGCAGTTGGGCAGAATCACCCAACACGAGACCTGTTTCATAATACAATGGAAAATATCTCATGTCATTGGTTGAGTATGGTACTGAAAGCATGTTATTATTGTACCATTGTAAAGTCGAAAAGTCTAAATCAAGCCATTGTTAGTTGGGGACCGTCAGTGCTCAGATGGCCTCTTAAAACCATACCAAAGTGGTTTGCCAAAATGTTGGTGTGGAGGGACTGGGGTGCGAACCCGGGTCCCTTAGGTAACTTTGAATGCGAGTTGCTTTGTTTTTCAACACCTAATTACTGCATGGCTACCAAATCTCCGAGATCTTTCTCCAGCCTTATTTCCTTTAAATGCACTAAGTCATACAGGTACATGAACCCTAAAACCCTTCTTCTTCTCTGATAGTTGGTTAACAACCTTCAAATTCTGTCCTTTCTCGCTGACCACGCTCTGAACTCAGATCTCCATGACCCCCCATCGCCAGCTGTCTATCAGACCCTTCTTCCGGGATTCTCCATCCTGCCACACAGCACCAACGATAACAGTGGGAGCTAATATTTTGTTGTTGTTTGTCTGTTTGTTTTTGAGTCAGGGTCTCACTCTGTTGTTCAGACTGGAGGGCAGTGGCATGAACACAGCTCACCACAGCCTAGACCTCCTGAGCTGAGGTGATCCTTCCTTCTCTCCCGAGTAGCTGAGACTATAGGTGTGTGCTGCCATGGCTAATTTATTGTATTTTTATTTTTTGTCTCTTTATGTTGCCCAGGCTGGTCTAGAACTCCTAGTCTTAAGTGATCCTCCTGCCTCTGCCTCCCAAAGTGCTGGGATTACAGGCATGAGCCATTGTGCGCGGCCACATTTGTTGAACATAGCTGGGCACTGCCAAATTCTTTATAACTGTGGTCTCATCGACTGTCTCAGGGTTGTCTTGTGCATGTGGCAGTGGATTTTGGGTTGTGCTTTGGGGACCAGGGGAGACCATGGTCTCAGATGCTGTTCAAAGGCTCCCACCTGTCACCTTCGTCTTTTGTCTTAACTTTTTGCAGAAATCCAATGTATTGTTTCCACCCTAAACCTTTACCAAGTAAGAATCTCTGGGGAAGGGACCCAGCGCAACATTGTCCACAGATTCTACTGGGAGTACTTTGGCACACCGAGGCTAGAGAAAGACCCTGCTGTCTCACCCCATCCTGGCCTCTGTCCAAGGTCCTGCACTCTGACCCTAGGTCACTTCCTCTGATACGGTGCCCTGCTCCCTGATTCTCACTGTTCAGTGCAGTGGCCATTGCCAGTTCAGAAAGCAAGGTGGTGTTGATTTCGCTTAGAAATGCAATGACTGTAAAATAATGTACTGTAGGGTGTCGCATCTGAGACACAGTGTGGAAATTAAACCAGTGCCATCTCCCTGAGCTTTCCCAGGACATACTGTCTCCCTATCCTGTCTTGCTGCTTTGGAAGAGGTGTTCAGGGGGGCAGAGAAGTAACTAACTGTATGCCTACCCCCTGCCCCTGTTCCCCCATGGCTGCCCTACCAGCCCATCCAACACATTGATGCTATTAGATGCTTTGAAGATTACTCAGTTTAAAATGGCTTGTTATCGTCTTCTTCCTTCTTTCTTCTTCTTTTTTTTTTTTTTTAATTGGGGCCTCACTCAGGCTGGAGTGCAGTTGCATGATCATGCTTCCTGCAGCCTCGACCTTCTGGGCTCAGGTGATCCTTCCCCCTCAGCCTCCCGAGTAGCTGGGACTACAGGTGCATCCCACCATGGTTGGCTAACTTTTTGATTTTTTGTAGAGACAAGGTCTTGCGATGTTGCCTGGGCTGGTCTCGAATGTGTGAGCTCAGGCAATCCTCCTGCCTTGACATCCCAAAGTACTGGGATTATAGGCACGAGCCACCCGCACCTGGCTGGCTTGTTTTCTTAAAGAGGAATAAGCCTCAAGCTGAGTGTGGCGGCTTGTGCCTGTAGTCCCAGCTACTCAGACTCTAGGGTGGGGGGATTTCTTGAGCCCAGGAGTTTGAGGCCAGCCTGGGCAACATAATGAGACCCTATCGACCTCTAAAAAAATAAAAGGATTATGAACCCTGAACAAGATTCTTAGCCTAGTGTTAGTTCAGCATTCTATAGCCCTTTGTCATTAACAAAAACAGTGTAAAAATTTCTAGCCGGGCTCGGTGGCTCAGCCTGTAATCCCGCGCCTTTGGGAGGCTGAGGTGAGCGGATTGCCTGAGCCTGAGGGTTCAAGACCCGCCTGGGCAGCGAGACCTCATCTCTACAATAAATCCAAAAGTTATCCGTGTGTGGTAGCGCGCGCCTGTAATTCCAGCCACTCGGAAGGCTGAGGCGGAAGGATCGCCGGAGCCTAGCAGGTTGAGGCTGCGGTGGCCGGGAGCGGCCACTGCACTCCAGTCTGGGCGACAGAGTGAGACTCCAACTCAAAAAAAAAAAAAATTTCTGGGAGTTCATATTCTATCTCATGTCTGCCTAAATAAATAATTGTATCTGAGAGATTGGCCCAAAGCCCTGTAGTATTTGATTCTTGTGACATCTTATTCACAACCAACTAATAAAGGAGTAATATCATGCAGCAGAAAATAGTGTGGGAAGATCTGTTGGTATATGGGGCAGGCTCCTTGTAGTATAGGCTTTCCTTACTAGGCAAATGTTCTAGGAACCCGTCTACATCAGTGTACCAGCTAGCGTTGTTGTGATAGGCTGTGTTCAGCTTCGGCGATTTTTTTTTGGAGATTTATTTCACCACTTTTGCCCATTTCATGATGGGTGCTTTCATGAGGGCGCACCTGCCCACACAGCACTGAATGCTCAGCAGTTTTGAACCAGAAATGGCATGACCCTGGCCCCACCCTCCCTTTTCACTGGATCTTGCCTCAAGCGACTTTTCCCCCCTGGTTTAAAAAAATGCTCGAAGGGAAACGCTTTGCCAGTGTGGAAGAGGTGAAACAAAAAACGGCAGAAGCACTAAAAGGCATCCAAATCGACATGTTCAAAAACTGTTTTGAGCATTGGGAAAAGTGTCTCAGTAGGTATATTACATCCAACAAAGAGTATTTTGAAGATGACTGGCATTTAAACATGTAAGAATAAATGCACAATTTTATATAAATAAATGTAGATTTTTGTGGGTCCCCCCCATATGCATCATCGGTAAACTTATAATTAACTCGCTTTAATGATGCTCGAAGACTCATCTATTAAGTATTTAATAAAAGAAAAGATTAAAGAAAAGATTTTTTTTCCTGCAGATTAAAGAAAGTACTGATTCTTTTCTCAAGTACCTTGTGTGCAAACAAGCTGGATTTCTTGGCACGGTGCCTTTTGTCTTCACGTAGTAGGGTTATGGCAAGGGAGTCGAGGACTGGGTGATTTGAAAGCCAGCCCGGAACAAGGCCCATTCAGCCAGCCTTACAAACACCCGCCCGCCTCTGCTGCCTGCCACTTGATGTCGGGAGTCCCTGCATCGAGGATAGAGAAGTGGCGGGTGGTCACTGCGGCTTCGTGCCCAGACAGTGCAGGACAGCAGGAACCTGCACGGATTTGCACTTGTGTATAATCCTGGCCTGAGTGATCACGAAACCCAGGGTTCACAAGCGGTTTGGCTCTGCTGAAACAATGATTCTATTATAACATGGCCTTTGAGCTGCAGGTGCTCTTATAGGCTGCTGGTGTTTTGGCCTCATGGGACATTCTTGCTGTCAAGAGCGGCGAGTATTTATTGAGCGTGGACTCTGAGCCAGGGGTGGTGCTAAGTGTTCGCATGACTTAGCTCATGGTAATCGCATTTCCACAGCTTCTAGATGTGGAATGAGGCACGAAGCACACAGGCGTCTTTCCCAAGACTGCAAGCCTTGATGGGCATCTCCAGGCGGTGAGCTGGGGGCTGAACTCGCCATCCTCACCAAGCTCCATCCTTTCTGGCTTTTGATTTAAAGTGACAGATGTATGACTCTTCCCTTCACTTTGAACACGTAGAGGCCATTCTAGAATTGTTTATTGTCCTAATTGGGTTTCAGGGAATAGGGAGGCCCGAGGAGAGAGGGACAGAGACTGGGCATGGCTGCATGGCTGGTTGGTGGGGCCATCAGAGCACACATACATCGGGAAGGGATCGAGTTCACCACCTTGTGTGAGTGTGTTTTGAACAGGTAGGCTAGTCACATCAGAGGTCACTGATCACAGAGCAGTCACAGATAACAATTATAATGGAAATGTTGGCAACGTGATAAGAATGACCAGAAGGTGACCCAGGGACGTGAAGTGAGCACATGCTGCTGGAAAAGTATCCCCCGTAGGCTTGAGCAGGGTTGCCAGAAACCTTCAACTTGTCAAAAACTACAGTATCTGCAAAGTGTATTTTGTTTTTAAAGCCAGGGTCTTATTCTGCAGCCCAGGCTGGAGTACAGTGGCACGATCACAACTCACCACTGCCTCGACCTCCTCTGTTCAGGAGATCCTTCCACCTTACCTCATGTGTAGCTGGGACTCTAGGTGCGCACCACCCCTGCTGGCTCATGTTTTGATTTTTTTGTAGAGAGGAGGTCTCGCTGTGTTGCCCAGGCTGGTCTGGAACTCATGGGCTCCAACATTTCTCCAGCCTCCCAAAGTGCTGGAACTACAGGCGTGAGCCCCTGCACCCAGCCCCCAAAGTATGACTCAACGAGGTTATCTGTATTTGAAATGGTCTCAGCAGCAGGGAAAGACAGCAGCATATATAAAGTGCCCTTCTCCGCGCCTTTGGGAGGCTGAGGTGAGTGGATTGCCTGAGCCCGCAGGTTCGAGACCCGCCTGGGCAGCAAGACCTCATCTCTATAATAAATCAAAAAATCAGCCGGGCGTGGTAGTGCATGCCTGTAATTCCGGCTACTCGGAAGGCTGAGGCGGAAGGATTGCCAGAGCCCAGCAGGTTGAGGAGCAGCCACTGCACTCCAGTCTGGGCGACAGAGTGAGACTCCAACTAAATAAATAAATAAATAAATAAATAAATAAATAAATAAATAAATAAATAAATAAAGTGCCCTTCATTTGCCAGGTGCTGTGCTAAGTATCTAAGTCATGTATTTTTTTTTAAGTGTCAGCTTTATTTAGATATAACCCGTATGTCATAGATATACCTATTTAAAGTATACAGTTCAGTGATTCTTTTTTAGTATATTAACAGAGCTGTGCAGTCATCAGCATAATCAATTTCAGAATATTTTTGTCACCCCAAAAGGAAACCCATACCTGGTAGCGCCAGTCCCCATGCCCCTCCCCCAACCCTTGGAAACCACTAATCTACTTTCTGTCTCTGGGTTTGCTTATTCAGAATATTTTACATAAATGGAATCACACAATTGGTCTGATTTTTGTGTGTGTGTGTCAGACCTCTTTCACTTGCCGTGTTTGTAGGGTTCATCTCTGTTGTAGTACATGTCTGTCTGTCATTCCTTTTTATTGCCAAATAAATATTCCATTGTATTTGTATGCTACATTATACTCCTCTGTTCATCTGTTGATGGGCATTTGGGTTGTTTCTGCTTTTTGACTAACAGGAAAACTGCTGATACAAGCACCAATGGTCAACTTTTGTGTGACTGTATGTTTTTATTTCTCTTGGGTATACATATTTAGGAGTGGGATTGCTGGATCGTATGGTAACTCTGCTTAAATATTTTGAAGTATTGCTAGACTTTTCCAAAATGTCTACATTGTTTTACATTCTGACCAGCCATGTATTAACTCATATCCTTTTTTATTTTTATTTTTTGAGTCAGGGTCTCATTCTGTTGCCCAGGCTGCAGTGGCACGATCGTGACTCACTGTAGCCTCCTACTCCTGGGTTTAGGTGATCTTTCCGCCTTCACCTCCCAAGTTGCTGGGACTATAGGCATGTGCCACCATGCCCAGCTAATTTTTTAATTTTTTTATGTAGAGACAAGGCCTCACTATGTTGCCCAGGCTGATCTCAAACTTCTGGGCTCAAACTCTTAGGCTGAATCAATCCTCTTGCCTTGGCCTCCCAAAGTACTGGGATTACAGGTGTGAGCCACTGTACCCAGCCAACTCCTGTACTTGTAAACACAGTATATATAACTATCATATACTTTTTTCTTTTTAAAAAAATAATTGTGTATTGTGAAAGAAATAATGTAAATTTATCCATCGATAGCCAATGCAGATCTTTTTTTTTTTTTTCCAAGTCAGAGTCTCACTCCGTTGCCCAGACTGGAGTGCAGTGGCATGCTCGCTCGGCTAATTTTTTGATTTATTGTAGAGATGAGGTCTCGCCAATTGCCTGGGTTGGTCTCGAATCTGCAGGCTCAGGTAATACACTCGCCTCAGCCTCCCAAAGTGCTGGGATTACAGGGTGAGCCACCAAGGCCGGCCCCAATGCAGATCTTAAAGTCTGCTGAGGGTGATACCACTTCTCAGTTTTCAGAACGTGCACAGGTTTGGGCTCTATCACTTGGTGTATTTTGCCGTCTTAGTCTTCATCAGTTTCCACCTGCCCATCCTCTCATACGTGTGTGGTCATGGAGTTTTTTGTTTCGGCCATGGTCATGACCCGAAAGTACTTAAGGTGGGCAGTGTTGATAAATGAAGATGCCAGCCATTCTAGGCGTGCCGTTGTGGTAGCAGGATTGGGAGCTTCTGTCTGCAGCAGCGGATAGGGGACTGCTCTTTGATGGGAGTGTTGGCATGTGGTAGTGAATGAGCGAGTGCAGGAGCCCCTTGGTCTTTATCCTGTGCTTTGATTCCATTACTCTCTGAAATGGAAATTTGAGAAGGTATGATCTTACACGGATATCATCAGAAAGCAAGGCACTTTCATTTTCCTTTTGGGGAAATCTCCCATGGGGAATGGGGAGGTACGAGAAGAATGATGATATTGACAACGACTTGTGTCCCTGGATCTCTCCTAACCTTTGCTCTAGAAGGTTTCAACCAGATTCCCATCAGCGTCCCTAACCCGCAAGTCCTCTGACGCTTAGATATTCGGGCCAGATTTCTGGTACAGGGTGTGCAGGGCTTGCTTAGATCCTTTGCCTTCCTGGACATTGACAGAGAAACAGCTCTTCCTTGTTGACCTATTTGGGGGAACGAGGGGAAACAAGCAAGCTTATTTTGATCATGGTACATTTACCAAGAAAACTTAGTGCACGGTATTCATTTTTTTCTTACATTATTAAAAATATCTTTTTTTTGTTTTTAAGAGACTCTACCCTCCTTACTCAGTGACCTACTGTTTTTGGTCTTTCCTCTTTCTAGCCTTTTGCCTTTTTCTAACCCTTCCACTAATTTGAGTAGCGTTTTTCTGATATTTCTGTAGATTTCTTTGGCAGCAGAAATCTTTGACAGTGTGGGAGGTAGTTATTTTGTGTTCCCAACTGTTGGGCTTTATTGTCTGGTTTCTGTACCATAGATTTGAGCCAAGCTGACCTCTTGTCAGCGTATTTATTTTACCGAAGGGACAGCCCAAAGTGACTTTTGATTTAGTCTGAAATCTGGAATCACTGGATTAATAAATGCCTTATGTGATACCACGTCTTTTTTTTTTTTTTTGAGTCAGAGTCTCATTTTTTCACCCAGGCTGGAGTATAGTGGTATAATCATGGCTCACCACAGCTTTGACTTCCTGGGCTCAGACAATCCTTTCTTCTCAGCCTCCCGAGTAGCTGGGACTACAGGTGTGTGCCACTACCCCCAGCTCATTTTTTTATTTTTTGTAGAGGTGAAGTCTTGCTATGTTGCCCAGGCTGGTCTCAAACTCCTGGGCTCAAGCAATCCTCCCCCCCTCCCCCTCCCAAAGTGCTGGGATTACAGGTGTAAGCCACCACGCCCGGCTTTATATCTCTTAATTCTTTAATAACACTTGGAAATGTGTCCCTCTACCAAGAGTGGCATGGAAATCAATTGTGCTTAAAGCTAGGGTTCAAATCATTGCTTTGACTCTGCTTTAGAACTCAAGGATGTATATGTATTTGGTTTGAATGTCTTTTGCATTTTGCTTTAAGAGCAGCCAAGGAACAACTGTCCTATTATTTAGTTTAGGATGATTTCAAGGTAACCAGTAAATGAAAAATGTGATTTATGACTCAGCCTTTGGTTCAGGTTTAGACGACAAACGCAGGTCCTCATCATGTGATCTCAGCACTGTAGGTGGGCAGCTGATGTCTGTCCTGTTAAGACGGTGATTAATGAAGCAGCGAGGACCAGGGGTTTTCACAAGACAGAGGTCCTTGCACATTGGTCCAGTACAAGGATGACCAGTGAGACGCAGTCTTCCACACCCCTGACTGTTGTAAATGTCACGATTCAGTCCTGCCCTCTTTCTTGTCGACCCGAATGCAGTTCAGACCTGCATCAGAATACCCAGGAAATCAGCCACTTGATACATGAGCTGTAAGTTCTGTTTTTGTTTATGTTTGAGTTGGGGTCTCACTCTGTTGTCCAGGCTGGAGGATAGTGGCATGATCATGGCTCACCTTAGCCTCGACCTTATGGGTCTCAGGAGATCCTTCTGTCTCAGCCACCCGAGTAGCTGGGACTACAGGCAGGCACCACCACGCCTAGCTAATTTTTTTGGTTTTTTGTAGTGACCAGGTCTTACTATGTTACTCGGGCTGGTCTTGAACTCCTGGACTCAAGCAATCTTCACATCTCAGCCTCCCAAAGTGCTGGGATTACAGGTATGAGCCACCACACCCAGCCTGACCTGGAAATGTTGTCTCCTCTGACCCTGGGCAGAGGTAAGAAAGATGAGGTTACCACATAGGGCAGTAGGTGACCTGAGAGGTTTCTGTCCAAGGTGCTGTGGGAGAGAAAGGCACCCCACTAGGTTGGGCATGGTGATGTGCTCAGAAGAGGAATGGCCCAAGAGGGTGTTCTCAGCCGAGGAAGGAAAGACAGACGGAGTCCAGGAGGTTAACCCTTAGAGAGACTCTATGTCAGTTGTTACAGTGGGAGTCAGCTTGGCGAGAGAAGTGACGGAGGACCCAGACAGAGCATTGCAGAGAAACTGCATTCAGGAATTGATACTTTTTATCGGGGTGAGTGGGCACAGACTGCGGAAGATTTTTTTTTTTTGAAAGCAGGATTGAGGCTGAGGTGAGTGGATTGCCTGAGCCCGCGGGTTCGAGACCTGCCTGGGCAACTTGGCAAGACCTTGTCTCTACAGTAAATCAAAAATTAGCCGGACATGGTAGCACGCACCTGTAGTTCCAGCTACTTGGAAGACTGGGGCGGAAGGATCGCCGGAGCCCAGCAGGTAGAGGCTGCGATGGCCAGGAGCGGCCACTGCACTCCAGTCTGGGTGACAATGAGACTCCAACTCAAAAAAAAGAAAGAAAGAAAGTAGGATTTATTGAGAGGACAGAAAAGCTCCCACAGTGGAAGGGGACCTGAAGGGGTTGCCCTGTGGAAGAATTTTGATCAGAGTATGCGCAGATGGCATCGTTGGTAACAGCATGACTAATGGAAATATCTGACTTGCTTACTGGGTACCAGGAACCGTGCTAAAGTTTTTGTGGGCATGATCTTACCCTGTTCGCTCTACATGGGTGGGTATTTTGATTATCCTTCTATGATAGGTGGATGAGGAAACAGAGGATTGCCGTGAAGTAATTGGAACAAGTTCAGCCTGCCCCGCCCGTGCAGTGTGGAGTAGCGTTCAGTGTCGTCAGAGCTCTTGTTGTTCAGACTTGAGCAGTGGCCCCTTGAAGGAGAGAAGTTTCTAGTGGATCCCATTGTGGGAAATGCCACCTGGACCAGAATCTCATCTCTGAAAACACTTTTTTTATGTTGAGTCAGAGTCTCACTCTGTTGCCCAGGCTAGAGTGCAGTGGCACGCTTATGGCCACCGCGGCCTCGACTTGCTAGGCTCAGGCAATCCTTCCGCCTCAGCTTTCCAAGTAGCTGGAACTACAGGCGTGCGCCACCACACCTGGTTAATTTTTTGATTTATTGTAGAGATGAGGTCTCTCCAAGCTGTCTGGGCTGGTCTTGAACCCCTGATCTCAGGCAGTCCTCTCACTCGGCCTTCCAAAGTGCTGGGATTACAGGCTTGAGACACCGCACCCAGTCTGAAAATACCTTTCAATTCTAAGTTGTCAGTATCAGGGAACACTTAATGTCATTTCAAAAATTTATTTTGGACTCCAATTCAAGAAACATTGAATTCGTGCCACAGGACATTAGAGGCAGAAGAAAGAATTTGGAGGCAGTTGTAGGAGACCGGATGAAAATCTGAGTCCCTAATCTATGGCAGAGGCAGGAGGAGGAAGGGGAGAGAAGACGGATTCTAGGTGGTGCCCGTTATGGAATCTCCAGGACTTTGAACGTGACTGTGGTGACTGGCAGAGGGGAGGAATTTTAGGTGAACTCTGGTTTCTGGCTTGGGGAGCTGATGTGAAGGTGTCATTCCCCAGGGAAGGGGTCAGGAAGTAGCCACAGTGGGGGTGGTGGGGAGGAAATGAGGAGGTCTGTTTTTGCTTCTTTTTTTTTGAGATGTGAGTGAAGCATCAAGGTGTTTGGAGTTATGGGAAAGGCAGTTCTGTAGCCAAGTTCAAGTTCACGCGATAGCCATGTTATGTGAAGGAGTGTTGGCTCATGACAGGGAAGAGAGGGATCCAGGGGGCCTCTTAAAATGAGACAAGGACAGGACATCAGGATAGGTGTAAGGGACATCAGAAGGGCACACTCACCAGCCAGTGGTTGAGCATGGGACTAAGAATGGGCGGTCCTGGCTTCGGTCCTGTGTCTGCCTCTTGGTTGCTCATAGACTTTCCCCAAGCTGGAACTTGCGATGCTCAAAGAGGAGCCCTTTCTCCTTCTGAGAACTTGTGACTCTTAGAAGGTGTTTATTGTTTTATTTTTTGCAAGCTCTTTGACAGTGCTCATTTTAAAAATTGAGTGAGTCCGTCATACAGATTTAGATAGATTCATAGATTGTGACTTAATGGGATGGATTCCCCTTTTTAAGCCTGGACGTATTTTGAGAACTTTAGAAAATAGGGGAAAAGGCATAAAAAAGTATATTAAAAAAATTAAGGACACCTATACATTTGCGAACCCTTTTGAAGTTCTGATATATATATCCTTTCAATCTTTTGTTTGTATTTTAAAACTTTCTCTTTTTTCTCGCTTTCTCACTTTCTCTGTCTTTCCCTCCC
>NW_007253285.1:377065-380638 GCF_000164805.1 Carlito syrichta
CCCCCCTCCCCACCCTCTTCTGGGGGGGTCTCCCTCTGTAGACCTGCTGTGCTCAGGCCTTGCAAATAACTGGGACTACAGGCGCATGCCACCACACCTGTCTAATTTTTTTTTATTTTTTTGTAGACGTGGTCTCACCGTGTTACCTAGGCTGGTCTTGAACATGTGGGCTCAAGCAATCCTCCTGCCTTGGCCTCCCAAAGTGCTGGGATTACAGGTGTGAGCCATTGCGCCTGGCCTGTATAATATCCTGGTATATTCTTTAGTGTGTGTGTGTGTGTGTGTGTGTGTGTGTGCTGTTTCTCCCATGTCTGCCAACTCGTCATAATGGTTAACTTTTTCCTCTTAAGTTTACCAGGAATTGCATGTCAGGGCCGGCGTGTAACTGAGGCCTTCCTGGTTGGTGGGCAGTTGCCATGCAAGCAAGGTTGTTGCATCTGTTCACTTGTGTGGAGTCTCCACGGACAGATGTGTTGCTCACACGTGAACTTCTCAACTGTCTTAGACTCCTCAGACTCCTAATCCTATCAGCCTGCCTGAAGCCCTGCAGGTGCCATTAGAAGGGCTCAGGATCCCATGGTTAAGATCTCCTGTTCAGGGACCTACCTGTCTTATGATGTGCGTGCTATCCCTGGTACTTTTGGGGGCATGTCTTTTGTGCCCCCAAAAGGAAGCAGGACAAAACTCTCCATTTGGAGGACAACAGTGTGTTGGGAAGTGGTGAAGAAAGTTGCTTTCCCGCAGAGTCTCTAGAAAGTTGGTTTCACTGAATTGCGTTTTGCAGCAAGTGAGTTTATTCTATCTTGTTTCTAGAAAAACGATCTCAGTGTTGTGTTTGATATTAGCACCGCTCCTGACAATGACAAGGTAGAGAAGTGCCTGTCCCCTCCTTCATCGCTCCTGTGGCTTTGAGTCCTTCAGGTCAGAGGCTGGACAGCACGGCAGGGCACGGGGATCCTCGTACTTCCACCTCGCCACAGCCTCTTGACTTTGGGCTGCCCTGGCTGCCTCCTGTTCTTTGTGTCGGTTACCCTCCTTGCCCATCTCCTGTCCCACGTTTCTTGCCCCCTCATACCCTGGGAATGTCCCAGTGACAATCCCCTCCACACTGTTAGGATAGCCTGTGTATTTTTCCAGATTCCTCCGTGAACTGTCAACTCTTTACAGGCAGGGAGTGTTTAATTCATCAGCATATTCCCAGCGTCTGGTGCACAGGCTATTACCAATGACGGAAGGAATGTCAAAGAGAGTCAGTACATTAAAAATCATAGAATACTGGAAAGCAAGCTGGGCTCGGTGGCTCAGCCTGTAATCCCGCGGTTTGGGAGGCTGAGGTGAGTGGATTGCCTGAGCCTGCGGGTTCGAGACCCGCCTGGGCAACTTGGCAAGACCTCATCTCTACAATAAATCAAAAAAATCAGCTGGGCATGGTAGCGCGCGCCTGTAGTTTCGGCTACTTGGAAGGCTGAGGCTGAAGGATCACCGGAGCCTAGCATGTCAAGGCTGCAGTGGCCGGGAGCGTGCCACTGCAGTCCAGTCTGGACGACGGAGTGAGACTCCAACTCAAAAAAAAAAAAGAATACTGGAAAGCGATGAAGCCTAGTGCACTGGGGCTGGGCGTGGTGACACATCTATAATCCTGGCACTTTGGGAGGCCTAGGCAGGAGGACCACTTACGGCCAGGAGTTCAAGACCAGCCTGAGCAACATAGTGAGACCCTGTCTCTACAAAAAATTTAAAAATTAGCCAGGCTAATTTTTTGATGCAAACCTGTAGTCCTAGTGATTTCTGAAAGGGTGTCCCCCTAAGGTCTACTCCACCATGCATGCTTTTCCACATTACCAAGAAATTGAAAGCTACCTGTGCTGTGTGACGTCGGGCAAGTTTCCTAACTTCTGTGACCCTTTGTGAATTCCTCCTTAAAAATATGAGCAGCAGTATTTCCTCCTTTTCTGAGGGTCAGATGAGCTAACATAAACAATATGCCTGATGCATGCAGCCAGCACTTAATAAGTACCCATAACCTCAGCTGAGCCCTCTTATTTCGTTTTGGTACCCAGTTGATATACCAGGCATTGAAAACCTGATGACAACTTAGGTGACTTATTCTCGCAAACTAGTCCGAGTGTTTGCAAAAAAAAAATGACAATCTCTGTTTTATCTGTATTTGATAGTCAGTTATCCAACAAACTCTCCCCAGGGAGGTTAACGTAATAGAATATATATTTATATAAAGAGAATCTTAACCCCCTGGGCCATAGTAATTAGAATGCTAAGTCTCTGACAAGTTTGAGCTGAAAGTAAGGCACTGCTGCCTTTTTTTCCTCTGCACGCTAGGGGAATAGACATGTGTCAGTCTGCTTTTCAATAGATCCCAGTGGAACTTTCTAGCAGACTTTTTAATTTTTTTTTTTGCGTTCAAGTCTCACTCCATTGCTCAGGTTGGAGTGCAGTGGCAAGCTCACAGCCACCCCAGCACCGACCTGCTGGGCTCCGGTAATCCTTCCACCTCAGCCTTTCAAGTAGCCAGAACTACAGGCGTGTGCTACCATGCCCAGCTAATTTTTTAATTTATTTATTGTAGAGGTGAGGTCTTACCAGGTTGCCCAGGCTGGTCTTGAACCCACTGGCTGGCAGTCCGCTCGCCTTGGCCTCCCAAAGTGCTTGGATGACAAGCTGAGCCACTGAAAACTGGCCAACTTTTTACCTTTTTATGCCTCAAATATTTTCTCCAGTCTCATGAGGCAGCAGCAAAAACAATAGGACAAGGCCGAGTTTCCAGTGAGTAGATCATTTTCTTCTTAGGCTCCTCTTCATTGCAAAGAAACATGATAAAATTGTAAATGACTCAGTAATCACAAAGCTTTGCAGGTTGAAACCTGCAAAGCTTTGCAGGTTGAAAGCATGGAGGAAAAAAAACAGATAGCCCCATTAAAAAATTGGCAAATAACATGAATAGACACTTCTCAAAGGAAGATATATGGGCAGCCAACAGACACATGAAAAAGTGCTCAGCCTCACTCATCTTCAGAGAAATGCAAATCAAAACCACATTGGGATACCACCTAACCCCAGTAAGAATAGCCATCCTTAATAAAACAAACAACAATCGATGCTGGCGAGGATGCAGAGAAAAAGGAACACTTCTGCACTGCCGGTGGGATTGCAAACTTGTGCAGCCTCTTTGGAAGACAGTGTGGTGATTTCTGAAAGAACTAGAGATTGACCTTCCATATGACCCAGCAATTCCCTTGTTGGGAATATACCCGGAGGAACTCAAATCATTCTACAAAAAACATACCTGCATACATATGTTTGTTGCAGTACTAGTCACAATAGCAAAAACATGGAACCAACCATGTTGTCCATCGAAGCTGGACTGGATAAAGAAAATGTGGTACATATACACAATTGAATATCATGCAGCCATAAAGAAGGACAAATATATGAACTTCACAGCGACTTGGATGGACTTGGAGTCATACTCAGTGATCTGTCACAGAAACAAAGAACAGAGTACCATATGTTCTCACTCATAAGCGGACCTTGAACAACTATAATACTATAAGAAAG
>NW_007253285.1:380658-405542 GCF_000164805.1 Carlito syrichta
GGGATTGGCAATTGAGGGAAACTGCTAGGGGAGGGAGGGTTATACCTCATCAACAAGGGTTCCTGCATACTCAATGTTTGTATACGTCACCCTGCATTGTACCCCACATCTTTATAATTAAAAAAATGTAAAAAAGAACTCCAAAAAAAAAGAAGAAAATGAAAACCACACTGAGATACCACCTAACTCCAGTGAGAATGGCCTTCATTCACAAAACAAACAACATATGCACTCTCAGTTCTGTGTACACAACTGCTTGTTTCAGCCACGTTTCAGGAGGCAAATGTCTTAACAGCCTTTGTCATTGATCGTTACTGTAATTCACTAATTAAACAAAAGAGGGAAAATAAGAGAAACGTTCCCAGAAACAGTGTGGACTTCTAGGGACAGTCCCGGCAAGGCCAGCTGAACGTGTTGCCAAGGGCTTAAAACAGGAGAGGGCAGGGTCCTGTCAGATAGTAACTCATCAGATAGTTTCTAGGATGGGAGGATCATAATGGAGAACAGGACATGCTCTTCTGTTGCCCGTTCCCTCCTCCGGCGTATCCCCGCACATCGGGTGTTCTGGAGAGGGCGCACTCCCCTTTTATTTTTTAGCTCATGTCTTTTTATTAACTCATACACAATTACTTCAGTTACTTCTCTTCTGGTTTGTTGAAGCAATAAGTCAGACAACATTTGCCACAGTAATGTCTGTCAAAGTGGCTGGCCACAAAAACTCCAGCACCGCATTCATCTGAAGGGCGCTCTCCACAAAGGCGACTGATTTTGCCATTCTCATCCCCCTTATCGTACTCCAGGACAGCCAGCTTAACCTTCTTTCTCTTATGCTTATTCCTCTTGGGAGTCGTATAAGACTTCTTCCTTTTCTGAGCACCACCACGAAGTCTCAACACAAGATGTAGAGTAGACTTATCTGGGGAACTTAGACTCTGGGCTCCCCTATCTGTGCGCCCTGGGACTCTTGATGATTTCCTTGCAGAATGTTCTATGTTATTCCTTGCATTATGTCCCCCGATAGGAAGCACTTACCTTTTGTGGCACTCTCTCTGATGCCAGTTGCTGTGACTTTGACCTGCAGTATTTAGTTTATCACTGAACACCATCCTTATTTTACGAACGAGGACAATCACAGGCCAGAGAAATTAAGTATCTGATTCATTGCCCTTGAGTTACAGGCGATAGGTCTGGGAGAAACGGACCCGGCTAGATAGGACTCTAAGGCTGTGTTTGGTTCTTACGTCACTCTGCCTCTTTGTATATATTACACCCGTGTTGAGGACCAGGACTATTTATTCAGTATTTATTGAGCCAGGGTTGAGCACTGGGTCTCAGGGTTGGGCACGGGTCCTGCCCTAGGAGTAGTGAGGTGTGAAATCAATTGAGGGGGTCACAGCTTGCATGTATGTATGTATGTGTGTATGTAAGTTGGAGTCTCATTCTATGGCCCAGGCTGGAGTGCAGTGGCATGCTCATGGCCACTGCAGCCTCGACCTGCTGGGCTCCGGTGATCCTTCTGCCTCAGCCTTCCAAGTAACCAGAACTACAGGTGCACGCTACCATGCCCAACTAATTTTTTGGTTTATTGTAGAGACAAGGTCTCACCATGTTGTCCAGGTTGGTCTCAAACCCACTGGCTCAGGCAATTCTCTCACCTCGGCCTCCCAAAGTGCTGGGATTACAGGCTTGAAACACTGCGCCCAGCCCATTAAAAAAATTTTTTTGTAGAGACGAGATGTTGCTATGCTGCCTAGGCTGGTGTTGAACTCTTGGGTTCAAGAAATTCTCTCACCTTGGCCTCCCTAAGTGCTGGGATTACAGGCTGAGCCACCAAGCCCAGCCCACAGCCTGCATTTAAAAGAAATATAGGCTGGGTACGGTGGCTCATGCCTGCAGTCCCAGCGCTTTGAAAGGCCAAGGCAGGAGGATTGTGTGAGTCCAGGGTTTCAAGACCAGCCTGGGCAGCTTGGCAAGACCTCATCTCTACAATAAATCAAAAAATCAGCTGGGTGTGGTGGAGCGCACGCATAGTTCCAGGTACTCGGGAGGCTGAGGTAGAAGGAGAGGCTGAGGTAGAAGGATTGCTCGAGCCCATCAGGTCGAGGCTGGGGTGGCCATGAGCCTTCCCCACTGCATTCCAGCCTGGATAACAGAGTAAGACTTCAACTCAAAAAAATAAAAATTAAAAATAGTCAGATGGTGTGGGGAAGGATCACCAGAGCCCAGCGGATTTGAGTCCAGCCTGGGCAATTTGACAAGACCTCGTCTGTACAATAAATCAAAAAATTAGCTGGGTGTGGTGGCATGCACCTGTGGTTCCAGCTACTTGCAAGACTGAGGCAGAAGGATCACCTGAGCCCAGCAGGTCAAGGCTGTGGTGGCCATGAATGTGCCACTGCACTCCAGCTTGGATGAAAGTGAGACTCCAACTCAGAATGAATGAATGAATGAAAGAAATAGGATGGATGATAGAAGGATGCATTGAACACTGTGATGGTAAATGTTGTGTTAGGAAGCTTTTATGAAGCTACTGTAGTTCACATATTTCTCACCATGAATCGAGTTCAGAGAAGTATGGAAGATCGTGACCCAGAGGTCCCACAGTGGGGACGTGAGGGTTTTTAAGCAAGATGGTGGATAAACGATGGCACACTGACGTAAAGAGCTATGAGGATGCACACATGGTAGAATAAGAAGCAGAGAGGCAGGAGGTCTTCTGGGCAAGACAATTGGTATCTTCTGAGAGGATGACATTTGGGCTGAGACCCAGGAAGGAGAACAGGGAAGACAGTGGCCCACACATGGGAAGAGGTACGAGGGCCTGGGTCAAGAAGGAGCAAGGAGTATCTTCTTAAGCAGCGATAGTGTGGCCCATGTCGCTTACGCAAAGTGCAGTAGTTAGTTAGAAAGTCATATCAGAGGCCGGACTTAGTGGCTCAGCCTGTAATCCCAGCACTTTGGGAGGCTGAGTCGAGTAGATTGCCTGAGCCCGCGGGTTTGAGACCAGCCTGGGCAACTTGGCCAGACCTTGTCTCTACCATAAATAAATAAACAAATTAGCTGGGCGTGATAACGCATGCCTATAGTTCCGGTTACTTGGAAGGCTGAGGCAGAAGGATCGCCGGAGCCCAGCAGGTCGAGGCTGCGGTGGCCGGGAGCATGCCACTGCACTGCAACCTGGGTGACAACAGTGAGACTCCAACTCAAAAGAAAGAAAAAAGAAAGTCATATCAGCATTGTAAGCCCACCTCAGTTCCTGGAAATCATTATCATCCATCATTAACATCGTCACCATCATCCTTGGGTCAGATAAAGAAGAATCACAAACGACTTTACATATTATTGTCATCATGATTTTGATTTGCCTCTATTCAGTGTTATTATTTCTTTGATTGTTTTTTTCTTTTACTTTTTCTTTTCCTTGAGTCGAGGGTCTCACTCTGTTACCAGTGGTGGAGAGCAGTGGTACCATCACGGGTCACCACAGCCTCGACTTCCTGGGCACAGGCGATCCTTCAGCCTCAGCCTCCTGAGTAACTGGAGCCACCAGCATTCGTCACCATGCCTGGCTAAGTTTTAAAATTTTTTGTGGAGACAAAGTCTCACTATGTGACCTACGTCTCGGCTGGTCTCAAACTCCTGAACTCAAGCAGTCCTCCCACCTCAGCCTCCCAAAGTGCTAGAATTACTTACAAGGTGAGCCACCGTGCCTGGCCAAAACAAATCTTTTAAAAACCATCAAAGACTGGCTAGGCGCCGTGACTCATGCCTGTAATCCCAGAACTTTGGGAAGCCAAGATTGGAGGGAAAAAACCTGATCCCAGGAAGGTGAGGCTGTGGTGAGCCATGGTAGTGCCACTGTACTCCAGCCTGGGCAACAGAGTGAGAACCCACCCAAAAATAATAATAAAAAAATTTGCTTTTATGAAAAGTTTGCTTATGGGCATTGACTCATTGACATTTTTTCCCCCTAGTATCTACACAGACCTGTTTGGTTGTTTGGCATCTCAGGGCATTAGTAGACCAAGATATCTCACCTTTGGCACTAGTGACATTTTGGACTGGGTCATATTTTGATGTTGATCAGACTTCTGGCCTCGATGCACTTAATGCCAGTAGCACCTGTTTCCTCTCCCCCACACTGTTTCTAGTGGTGGCCAAATGTCCCTTGGGAGGCAAAGTTGAGAACCGTTTCTCTAGAAGAAATTCCAGGTGCTATGATCAAGAATACTCCGTATCTCTTCTGCTGATCCTGTTAAGATTTTCTTCATTTTTATTTCTCTTCAATTGGAAAAGTTAGGAGTTGGGTTTTATGCGTGGGGATTCCCAATGACTTGCAGTAAAAGAAATACGTACATTTCTTTTCCTTGCGTGTATGTCCTTTCCTGGGGTTAAAGATAAAAGGGGATCAATCGTGGCCTGGCTGATTTTAATCTAATATATTGGCTTTGTGTCTTTTCATTTGTCATAGAGTGGTGGTAGCCAGAGCTGGCCATTCCCTGAGTTGTTCTTTCAGTAGTGTTGGCGGGTTTCCTTGGTTCTGCCCTCATGAAGCATCTTGTGACCAGTGGTTTGTATTTCTAGAACAGAAGCTATTTGTTTTGCAGTCCCATTTTCTCTGGGTGGATTTCCTATCTCTTCATCTTCCATATTTTGCTCGATTCTTAGTTTTGCCTCCTTCTTCTGGAATATGCTCCGTTGAAATAATTCAGTCTATTCCGAGTTGGGCGTTTAGGAAACCATCTTGTTACTCTATTGCTTCTTCCAGCGAAAGTCCTGTAAAAAGAATTCCATCCTTTAAACTTAGGATCTTCTTTCCTGCTGTTTGGGAATAATCTTGTACAACAAATACCCTGGGAATTGTTGCACATACAGATGACTTTTGATAGTTCAAGAGGCTGTCTTTAAAAATTCTTTAGTGCCATTGTGCGTCGTATTAATCCTTTGAAATCTTTCCCGATTAAATCAGGTGTTCATTCAACCAGTAATGCATGAAGACCCCAGAATGCAGGGGCTAGTCCTGTTTCTCACCTCTTGAGAGTCTCTTCTTTGATGTTACTCTAACAGTGAGGCTGTCCCTGAACACCCGGTATAAAATAACCCTTCTTATAATAACTCCTGGGTCCCCGCTTGAGCTCATTATACGTGCCATAGACATTCATCACCACTGGAGCCACTAATATTTACTCGAATATTTGTTTTTTATTTCCTTAACCTGAATTGGAAGGTAAGCTCTACAATATACCAGAAGAAAAATGCTTGAATGCGTGGATTTTCTAAATTTCTTAATTTGTCAGAGTCTTGGACAACATCTTCTGAATGCCAGACACTGTTCTAAGGTCTTTACAAATATGAGCTGTCTCTGAAGGATGGTTATTCTCAGCTTTGCTTCACAAATACGTTTTTCTCTACTGTTCCAGTTGTTTGAAATAATCATTGTTTTGAGCAGCTCTGTCTTGACATAATATTATTCTATGTCTTGACATAATATTTCTTTTCTCTGGCCCTTGCCTCTTGTTCTGTTCATGTAACTCTCATCTCCCCTCTTGATTTTGTCTCCCAGAGGTCATGAGAGGGAATGGTTTTAGTTCTTTTTATCCTTCCACCAGAAAATTGACCCCCATTTTGTTCACAATGTGCTCCTGAAAATACATGAGGTCAGGAAATGAAATAGACGAAGGGAGGGAAATATGTTTATAGGTTGTAACCATATTTTTTGGTGACTATGTGCCCAACTGCGAGCTGTTCACTTGGGCTCATGCATTGTGTTGCTTTTCCTAGTGCATTAGAAAAAAAAAGACGAGACTTAGGCGAGAAGATTGCCTGAGCCCATGGGTTTGAGACCAACCTGGACAATATGGCGAGACCTAATCTCTACAACAAATCAAAAAAAGTAGCCAGGCACATGCCTGTAGTCCCAGCTGCTGGGAAGGCCGAGGTGGGAAGGATCACCTGAGCCCAGCAGCTCGAGGCTGCGGTGGCCGTGAGCACGTCACTGCACTCCAGCCTGGATGACAGAGTGAGACTCCGATTAAAAAAAAAAATGAATGTTTACATATGATATAAAGATTTAATCATTATATATATATAAAATATATATAAGTGTCCAAGTATTGTAGATTCTGAGTATTGTGTATGGTTATTTCCAGAAAGTAGAATCAATATAAATTGGATAAAACATTTTAATATTGTAAGTCATTGCTGTCTTTAGAATCTAGTATTCTCAGAGGTGATCGTGGGCAAAGACAGTTGTTTGTTTTCACATTGGGAAGGACTTGCTGATGGGTGGGTTGGAGCAGGAGATGGTTGTTCTGGCTTCGCTGCCTGGTCTTCTTGCCTAGAAGAACATTTTGGAGGGGGAACTTGAGTTGTGTTGGCAGGAGCTCTGAGCCAGCAGCTGGGAGGTGACATCCGGCCCTTCTTTAAGCTCTTCACCAGGCTAGGAGTTGGCCCGGCAGGCAAGTCTTGCCTCTGCCCCACCCCATTGGCACTTGGTGCGGAAGTCCCAGGTATCTTGCCCAACTGTAGTGTTCCTGAAAACCTACCTGGATTGGCATCAGAGAATTGTGGCATGCCGGAGAAGGGCAGAGGGTTCAGTTGTTTAACTTCTGGAATTTCTAGGTTGTTCAAGGCGGCTACTTCTCTTGGCCAAGGTTTCTTTCTTTAACTTTCTTCCATGGTGTTTATGACTTGAAAGGAAAGGTCTGTGTGCTTCTTCAGTCTTGAATGTCCTTCTATCTCCTGTCTTAGCAGTACCTTGTTACTCTGGGCGTGACCAGCGCTGCCCTGTCTCTGCCTGGCCTCTCAGGGGCTCACTCGACAGGGTTGGCAGCTTCGCCAGGAGGTGGGACTGCCAGGGCTGTCTCCTCTCCGGGTGAATGTCTGAGCCCCGGAAGCAGCTGGGGACAGTGGCCCTTTCTCAGAAGAGATGGGTGGGTCCCTGCCTTGGCCTCAAGCGGTTTCTCAGGACTGGTTTCATGTGGCAGAAATGCTACTGCGGAAGTTTTAATTTTTCTCAAGAAAAATAAAACATGCCATTTGTCAGGGCTTATGAAAACCATGGAATTGGTAGTTTTGCATTTCTGAGTGTGTCATTCTCCTTTGCAAGAGCATACCATGTGTTGCCATGTCAGCAGCGGGTCGATATTTAAAAATAGACTCCCCAATCCCAAAGTTCTGCAAATATGATTTCAGAAAATTGTTTTGTGTGTACGTATGCACATGTGAGTGTGCGCTTGTGGAGACTGAGGGTTTTTCATGTTATTTACATTTTTTTTTACCTCTTTGATATTTTTATTTTACTGAAAGAGTGCTTGTAATACAAGCATGGTATAAAAAAACGACAGTAACTCAAAAAGATGTTACAAATAACTTTTTTCATTTTTTTTTTTAATTTCACCATCAGATTTCTAAAGGAAGCAATCACTTTGACAATTGCTATTAGATGATCCTGAAAGACTGACCATCTTTTGGGAATCACAGAAATTATTAACTTACAGTTCACTCTTCTGCATTACTTCTCCAGTTTTCTAGTATAAAAACGACTAGTAAGTGAGTACCTAGTAGAACTACAATCAAACGATTTCGTTGCTACATGAGTTTGAATGTTAAGCTGGTCCAGCTTTGGTCAGCAGATGGAGCTTACTGTGATAGGGTTAATCCCGTGCCAGGCCACTTATGACACAAAAGCACCGAGTGGGCATTAGAAATACAAGCCAAGTTCAGTAATCAGTCTTACTGTATCAGAGTCACTTGATGTCCAGGAGACATGTCTGTGGCATCATTGCAGCTGTTTGGAATTTTAAGGAAGATGGGTTGTCAAACAAACACAGACACTTATTTTAAATCTTGAGAGCTCTCCAGGTGTGGTGGCTCACACCTGTCATCCCAGCACTTTGGGAGGTGGAGGTCAGAGGACTGACTGCCTGAGCCCAGGAGTTTGAGACCAACCTGGACAACTTGACAAGACCTCATCTCTACAATAAATAAAAAAATTAGCCGGGTGAGGTGGCGTGCGCCTGTGGTTCCAGTTACTTGGAAGGCTGAGGCTGAAGGATCACCTGAGTCTAGCAGGTTGAGGCTGTGGTGACCGTGAGCCACTGCACTCTGGCCTGGGCGACGGAATGAGACTCCAAATCAAAAAATAAAAATTAAATGAACAAATCTGAGTGTGGATTTGTTTTGCCCAAAGACCCCACAAATACTGTCTATCCTGGTTGAAAGGGAGACAGAATTATCCAAGGGTCTTCTCTAAACATTTCTGTGATGCTATGTTCCAGTTTTTGAACAGATATTTATGAACCACTCCTGTAATAAATATGAGTTTATGTAATACTTAAACTACTTAGTAATTCTGACATTGAAGACCTTGATTATGGAGCTTTGAAATGATCATGATTCAATATGAAATACTCTATAGGAAAACCAAAAGACTTTCTAAAAACTTGGCAAGTGTCTTGTCTGTTAAGGGCTTTGGAGAAATAATGCAGAGAAGGAACTATAAGTTAATAATTTCTGTGATTCTCAAAAGATGGTTAGTGTTTGAATTTTTGTTTTTTCGTACCATCTAATAGCCATTGTCAAAGTAATTGCTTCCTCTAGAAGTCCGTAGGTGACATCAAGTGAATGACAAAGTTCTTTGCAGGGTATTTTTTATTATACACGTCTAGATCTTTTTGCTGAAGTTGTACTGAGATTGTATTTTCTGAAATAATGGAATTCATTTCCCTCCGTCAGGTATTCACTTACAAGCAGAGCACAATTACCCACCAGAAGGTGACCGCGATGCACCCTGGCAACAAGGAGGGCGTGGACGACATGGCCTCTTTGACGGAGCTTCATGGCGGCTCCATCATGTACAACTTATTCCAGCGATATAAGAGAAATCAGATATATGTAAGTTCCACTTGTGACTCCTTTACGAAGCCCTTGAGTTTGAATGAGTGCTTATGTTTGTTTTCAGAGAGTATTTCTTGCCTTTTGAGAACCTCTAGTTAACCTAAGGAAAAGTTTGTTTTTAAGGGTTTTGCCAAGTTGGAAACATGGTTCGATAAACCATGTTTTCCTAGGGTTGATTGCTCCGATTTTATGGGGGGAGATTGACTTTCCGTTGAGGAGTCTTCTGTACGTCGAGGTCCTTTGATCTTTCACCTGTGAATCCACTCTGTTGCTATCTGTTCTGTTATGTAAAGACGTCATGTGTTGTTTCACTTCCTCAATTATTGGTTGGGGGTAAATGTTGATTTGCAGACATAAGTGACTGAGCTTAAGCTGCTTTTTCTTGATTTTTCTCTTTTTATGAATTTTCACTTGCGTTTCTGACTCTGGAGCCCACCCTAGGGGAGATTTGCCTTCAAGAAAACCCATCTTTCTAAGGTGTTGGGTTCTTGTTTGCTTTTTTTGTTTGAGTTGGAGTCTCATTCTGTTTGCCCAGGCTGGAGTGCACAATCACAGCTCATGGCAGCCTTGACCTCCTGGGCTCAGGCAATCCTTTCGCCTCCCGAGAAGCTGGGACTGCAGGCACGTGCCATCATGTCCTGGCTAATTTTTTTGAATTTATGAAGAGACAAGGTCTCTCTATGTTGCCCAGGCTAGTCTCAAATTCCTGGGCTCAAACAGTCCTCCTGTCTTGGCCTCCCTAAATGCTGGGATTGCAGGTGTGAGCCACTGCGCCCGGCTATTTGCTATTTTGAATGGAGAAATAGCCGTAACAGCTGACATACACAGTTTTAATGTCAACTTTTATGAAACATGTCTATACCTACATTATAAAGTAACACTTTAAAAAAACCACTTCTATAATAACTTTTTTGACATTAAAGTACAGATATTAGATTATCTGTCATCTCGATTGACCTGCAAATTTTCTCTTGTTTCATCTGCCTGTTTGCACGTCTTTATACGGGGGTGGGGGAGGGGAGATGCTTATACACGTTTATTTTTCTTGTCAAGTTCAAATTCAGACAATTTTTTAGAAACACAGTTGTAATGCTTTTAAAACCCTTGCTTTTTAGTAATTTTTATTCTTTATGAGTGACATTTAACTTTGCCAATATGTTTGTGGATTATGGTTAATCATAGTATCAGCCTTTAAAATGGATAGTAGGTGCTCACGGAAACTCAAGGCATGGTTAGTCCTCAGGTTTCTGCAGTTTGCCCCTCAACTAGGGAAGGGGAATTGGAAAAAAGGAGGACTTAGATATTTGTGGGTTTGATGCATAATAATATTCCGCAACTTTTAAAAATGGCGTAGTTGCCTTTTTTTTTTTTTTTTTTGGCATTGTGAAAGTATCATTTTTGCCAGATTGACCTGATGTTTGCCAAATGTTTTCAAACAGCCCTGTCTAGAGAAATTCAATCTCACTGTCATCTTTTGACGTGGTGGGCTTGCTTACCCTAAGTCATTAGTTTAAAATATTTTCCACATGTTTAGGAAAGGTGGTGTTTATACATGTTTATGGAAAGGTGGCAAAAGTAGAATAAAAAGGGGTCATGCCCATTTTACTCTCAACTTGTATAAAATGTGACTGTACCTATATTACAAAGTCGTATTTAAAATAATCTATTTAGATTACTTAAAATAATCGGTCAAATATCATAATTGAATAAAATATTGAATTTTGAGTATTTTGATTTTGAACACTGAATATGTAAAATAATCTTTAGGCTATTAACAATAATTGACCTTGATGGGTAATGTCATATCTGTACTTGAATTCATGTGCTGGCAAAATGTGTGTTCATTCATCTGTTCTCCTCTCAAAAATCTCCGTGTGGCTAGATGCGGTGGCTCACGCCTATAACCCCAGCACTTTGGGAGGCTGAGGTGAGAGGATTGCCTGAGCCCATGGGTTCGAGACCAGCCCAGGCAACGTGGCGAGACCTCATCTCTACAATAAATCAAGAAAAATTAGGCTGCAATTCCTACTACTTGGAAGGCTGAGGTGGAAGGATCGCCTGAGCTCAGCAGGTTGAGGCTACGGTGGCCGTGAGCATGCCACTGCCCTCCAGCCTGGGCGACAGAGTGAGACTCCTACTCAAAAAAAAAAAAAAATCTTCATGTAGATGACTAGTGAGCTAACTACCTCCTTCCTGCAAAATACCCACCACATAGGTGTCCATCTTACCCCTGTACTGTGCGTGTTTTTGTTGTTAAGTATTTGATACTTTTATGTAACTATTTACATATCCATTTCCTTGCTAGGTTTGTCAAGGACTTATCTAGTCTTTCTTGAGTCAAGGACACTGCCAGGCGCCTGCCTGGTTACTGTGCAGTAAATGTTTGTAAAGTAAATGCCATTTGTATTACAGTGGCATTTACTTTACAAGCTCAGCTTACTGTAGTTGATAATAAAAGGTGAGCCTAGATTTTAAACATTTCTCTCAGAGTGTGTGTCTCTTATTGGTGAGTGTAGGTTGGGTATCCCTAATCCAAAAATTCAAAATCCGAAATGCCTCAAAATCCAAAACATTTTGGATGCCTGTGTGATGCTGAACGGAAATGTTCATTGGAGGGTTTGGGATTTTTGAATTCGGGATGCTTAAGTGGTAAGTATGATGCAGATATTCTAAAATCCAAAGAAAGTTGAAATTCAAAACACATTTGGTTGCCAGCATTTTGGATATGGGATACTTGCATGCGTTTTTCAAACCTATATTCTTTTTTTTGATTGGGGGGTCTCACTCTGTTGCCCAGGCTGTTGTGTAGTGGCACACTTACGGTCACTGCAGCCTCGACCTGCTGGGCTCAGGTGAACTTCTGCCTCAGCCTTCTAAATAGCTGGAACTACAGGCATGCAGCACCATGCCCGGCTAATTTTTTTTTTTTAAATTTATTGTAGAGATGAGGTCTCACCAAGTTGCCTAGGCTGATCTCAAACATTAGGCTCAGGCAAGTCCTCTCACTTCAGCCTCCCAAAGTGCTAGGATTACAGATGTGAGCCACCATGCCCAGCTTCAAACTCATACTCTTCTGTCTTTAAAGAGGCAGCTTCTTTCTTCTTTTCTTTTTGTAATGGAGTCTTGCTGTGTTATCCAGACTAGATTCAAACTACCAGTCTCAAGTGATCCTCCCGCCTCAGCCTCCCAAATAGCTGGGACTACAGGTGCATGCCAACGTGTCCGGCTAGACACCAGTTTTTATTTCACATTTTCAATCATCAAGAAAAAGTAAGTCACTGAGAAGGGGAAGACTGTGCAAAGTGTTTAAAAGCTTGAGCCTTTTAAAAAGTTTTTTTCCTCTTTTTTCATGATAATGATATTAAACCTGATAGCTAAATTGCCCAATAAACACTGTGAATAGAATCCTGGTCTTGGAATAAGGCCATTTTCCTCCCTTTGGAGGGAAAAACCACAGGATTTTTGTGCATCCAATTTGCAGTTTAATTCATTTAATTATACCCTTATAGGTCTTTCTTTTGAGACTTGCATAATTGCTTTATTACCCATCAGTCATCCTTTCGTGTTATCACTGGAGGCATTTGCAGGAGATGTTAGTGTCTGTTGGACTCTGCATATGTTGAGACAAGACTGCCACCTGTCAGAAGAGCCAGAACTCTCCACCTTCTATCCAGGCTTGAGCAATATAATATATATATTGAGTGGGGGTCTTACTCTGTTGCTCAGGCTGGAGTACAGTGGCACGATCACGACTCATCACAACCTTGACTTTCTGGGCTCAGGAGATCCTTCTGCCTCAATCTCCCGAGTAGCTGGGACTACAGTCATATGCCACCACACTCAGCTAAATTTTTTTTAGTTTTTTTGCAGCGATGAGGTCTCACTGTGTTGCCTAGGCTGCTCTTCAATCCCTGGGCTCAAGTGATCCTCCCACCTTGGCCGCCCAAAGTTCCGGGATTACAGGCATGAGTTACCACACCCAGCCGCCTGTCCATATCTTTAAAATAGAAAAAAAATTACTTATATTGTACTAGAGGTATTATATTTGTTTTCTACTGCTGGCATAACAAATTCCCCTAAATGTACCAACTTAAAA
Organism: Carlito syrichta; assembly: GCF_000164805.1. Taxonomy (NCBI): domain Eukaryota; kingdom Metazoa; phylum Chordata; class Mammalia; order Primates; family Tarsiidae; genus Carlito; species Carlito syrichta. The sequence continues at coordinate 393,653 of NW_007253285.1, forward strand.
GAATAAATGTATTCTCTTACAGTTCTGTAGGTCAGAAGTCCCATGAGGCTGCAATGGGCTCAAATCAAGGTGTCAGCAGGTCTGTGCTGTGTTCCTTTCTGGCGACTCTGTGAGGAGAACCCATTTTCCACTCATTGTGGCTATTGGCTGATTTCATTGACTTGCAGTTGTAGAACTGAGGTCCTTGCTTTCTTGCTGTCATCCGAGGGCTGTTCCCACATTCCCTGGCTCCTGGCTCATGGCCCCCTTCCTCTGTCTTCAAAGCTAGTGACCACGGATTGAGTATCTTTCATGGCTTCCAGTCTGTTCCGTCTTCCTCTCTCTTGCTGTCCGTGTCTTTCTTTCCCTAACTGCGACCAGGCAGGCAAGGCTGCCAGCACTTAAGGACTCCTGGAAGTCCTTAAACCTCCCCATCTCCATCTCAGGCTTCATAACCTTCGGTGTGTCTGCAGAGTCCCTTTGCTGTATAATATCACCTAGTCCCAGGTCCTGGGGTGAGTGTGGACACCTGTGCCCATCATTGTTGCCCTCTCTCAGCCATGGCATTGAGAAGAGATTCCGGTGTCTGGATCTTCTGGATCTTTCTGTTCTGAGTGGGAGGTGACGGAGGTTTCTGGCTGTGACTCCTCTCCAGGTTGGAAGCTCTGCTCTCCCTTTCTAAGAAGGACTGTTAGCTTTTTCTCCTTGGGGACACCCGTCTGAGGACTTTATCAGAAACTAGCAACGTTATTTTCTCTGCTAGCTTTTGGTCACTAGAATACGGTAGAGAGTGATAAAAGTTAGAAGCACCTAGAATGGACAGATCAGTTGATCCATATCAATAGGTGTTGATTTGGAAAACTCCTGCCTTGAACTTGGGGTCATGTTAAGAGGGTTACAGGTTAACAATATGGTCCCTAGCCTCCAAGTTAACAATTTTATAGGGGCTAAAAGCAAGGCCAGCTCACAGCACACAGTCTTGAATTATTGAAGACGGTCTCGCACTGACAGGGTCACATGGTGTGAGGACGACACAGTCTTGGTTTTGACCCTTGACCGTGAAGCCTCTGAACCATACAACTGTGCCTCTCAGTTGTTCTCATGGGTGAATCCCCACCCAGGCTTGTCCTTTTGGGGACAAGCCATATGGAACTTGACGCCAGTGTCCAGGGGCTGCGTGGGCCTGTCGGGACCCAGGCCCCTGGCTCATGCCTTGCGGTCAATTCCCTTCCCGGTACTCTGTGCTCTTCTTGCCTGAGGCTTCACCTGACAGCCCTCCCCATGGCTCTCCCAACTTCCAGACTTGGACCCTGCCCAGCCCTCTCCCAGCTCCCACCTGCGGCCCTCAAACTCCCACCCTGCACCTCTTGACTCTGAGCTTCCTGCCTGGCGGAGGCGCTGGCCTCTCCCGATTCCCTCCTTCTTGGTGAGGGTCTGATGAGGGCCCTAACCTCCTTTGTCTCCTCCCACCACCTTGTGGGACCTGGTGAGGACAGGTGCACACACCTGAAGGAGAAGAGGGGCTGAGTGTGTTTGTGGTACAAGAAGTGACCTGTACGTGGGTTGGGAAGTCCTGTGGAGAGTGGCAAGAATGACACGCCAGAGGCAGCATAAGAGTGGGCTCACACGGAAGGCCGGCGGAACTGCAGTCACGAAGATGGAGAAGCGAGAGTGAACTTGGTGCGGTGGCCGCCCTCAGTCAGGACAGGGCTGCCTTTGCTTATGGAACCAGGTGTTTGCTGGGAAACACTGAGGAATCAGCTGGAAACACAATGACTCTTTGACCCAGCAATCCCTTGACTAGGTATAAACCCAGAGGAACACATATCTTTCTCCCAATAAGACACTTGCCCGCGTGTGTTTATTGCAGAACTTTTCACAATGGCAAAAACATGGAACCAATCTAGGTGCCCATCAGCAGTGGACTGGATAAAGAAAATATGGTACACATACACCATGGAGTCCTACGCAACCTTAGAAAAAAGAGAATGTTCTTTGCAGCGATGTGGGTGCAGCTGGAGGCTGTTATGCTAAGCTAATTAACGCAGAAGCAGAAAAGCGAATACCGCATGTTCTCACTTATAAGTGGGAGCTGATCATGGGGTACACAGAGGCATAAGGATGGGAACAGCAGATACTGGGGACTCCTAAGGGGGTTAGAGGGAGAGGAGTTGACAAAGTACCTCTGGGGCACCGTCCTCACTCTCTAGGTGATGGGTTCATCAGAAGCCCAAACCTCACCATCACAGAGTATGTCTCTGTAACTAACCTGCACATGCACCCCCTGAAATTTATTTAAAAATAAAAATTAAAAAAAGGAGAGACATCAGATGGGACAGGCAGGAAGGGGTTAGAAAACTTTAAAGCATCGGCCCTCGACTAGAAGGATTCTGCTCCCAGGGAACATTTGGCAACATCTGAAGACATTTGAGTTGCCATAGCTACGATGAGGAGGTGCTGATGTTAGTATCTGGTGAGTGGCGGCCAGGGATGCTGTTGAACCCTCTCTTGTGCCCAGGACACACCCCCCCACAACAAAGGGTGATCTGGCCCAAGATGTCAGGAGTATGGAAGTGGAGAAACCCACCTTACATAAAGCGAATCTGGAGGGCTTGGGATTGATGCCAGGAGACCACACTGTCTGTTGAAGGTTTTGCTTTGTTTTTGAGTCTGGGTCTTATTGTGTTACCCAGGCTGGAGTACATTGGCATGATTATAGCTCACTGCAGCCTTGACCTTCTGGATTGAGGTGATTCTTCTGCCTCAGTCTTCCGAGTAGCTGGGACTACAGGTGCACACCACCACGCCCAGTTTTTTGTTTTTTTTTTTAGTAGAGATGAGGTTTTGCTATGTTGCGCAGGCTGGTCTCAAACTTCTGGGCTCAAGCAGTCCTCTACCTCAGCCTCCCGAAGTGCTGGGATTACAGAGGTAAGCCATCGTGCCCTGCCTTGTTAGAGGGAGAATTTCCCTGAGAAAAATTGTAGAAGACTCGAGAGGGAAGCAATGTGCGAGATGAGACCAGAAAGAGTGGACGGGCTGAGGGAGTGATGCAGTAGTTAGTGGTGAAGAGGTGAGGGGTTTAGACCAGGGCAGAGATGGAAGCGAGTGAGAGAGCAGGTCCTGGGAAACGTGGGGAGGGAAGTGAAGGAAGACGCTTAGCTCTCAGGGCCAGGGCTTTGGCAAGCCCGATGGCCGTGCAAACGTGGCGCTTACGGCTCTGCCATCTCCCATGAAAGCGAGAAGGACCAGCTGGGTGTGGGTGCCAGCGTCCCTGTGTTTTCTGGAGTGTGGGCCATCTCAAATTGCTGTGTACCCAACATCTAAGCACAGCATTGACAGGAGCAGAGGTTTCTGTTGTCATGAAGGCAGTGTCCGTGCCCAGGGTGCCAGGCCTGCCAGGCTCCAAGGTGTGGCCATCTTGTTTCCTGAACATTCTCTCTATCACGGGGATCGTGGGGCTCTGGGACCCTCTCCAGACTCTCAGGAATAGCTCCAAACCACATCATGGGTAGCTGCAGGGAGCTTCAGTGCCCGCCTGCAATTATGGCGTCGGGGCTGGCCCCACAGGAAGCCCTTCTCTGTTCCACCCAGCCCTTCGGTTAGTTTGTTGGTCTTGCCGAACAAACAGCGCAGAGATCAGAATCAAAGGAGCCCATTTTAAGAAGCGGGGCTCTGTCTAAAGATAACTGCTTCTGTAAGCACAAACGATGCTTCACAGCTCGCGTATTTTTAGGTGTTTCCAAAATACCCTCCTTTGGGTTAGGTGGTATTCCAGCCTGAATCTGCAAATGTGTTCAGTGTTGCTCCTGAATGAACTTTGAAACCTGCTCTGTCAAGCAAAATGTGTGTGCAGACACCAGCCTGTGGAAGACCTACTGATTTTAGCAGGTTCAACCGGGACCACCCCGGGGGGACATTGAGGCCTACTTGCCGTGGTAACACCGGGCATGCCATGCCGTGGAGATTTCTGTTCCGGGGACATGCAGACCCAAAATCTGTGTTTCATTTCCTGGAGTTGAGTCTTCCAAAGAAGACTTGTTTGGTTTGTTTCCATGCCTCTCCAGAGCTAGTGTTGAGTAACAGCGTGTCTCTCACGGACCCAGGATGGCCCATGGTCTGGGTGGTTGGTTAGCAGGGTCTTGGCATGTGACTCGTACTGGGAACAGCTGAACGCAGTGCGGTTTGTCAGGGGTATTTTGTGTTTCTTGGACTTTTTTTTTTTTCACATGAAATCAAGACTTGTGTTGCCAAAAGATGATTGTAACCATCTGTCTGACTATATGTATTTTTAAACTTTACCAAACATTTATGTTTTCAAATGGCCACTTCCACATCAGCACGATAGTGGCAATTAGGAACTTTGTATTTTTTTGTGGATTTTTTTTTCTTCCTGTCTTTGGGTTCAGATTCCTTTCCACAAGGAGGGAATTTTAGTCAGACGTTCACTCAAATAAAAGGGCAATGCCAGAAGTTCTGAATTAAAGAACTTGACTTCAGTTTAACAACTTATCTGGTGTGAGTGTGTTCTTTTCCACAAATTGGAATGCTTAGTGGTTTTTAAAAAAATGTTTAAAAGCGTTTTTCTTTGTTTAATAGGACCATGGCAAACAATTTTGTTTTGCAGACGGTAGTGGGCACAGAGCATTAGAAGGCAGTTCGACCAAGAGTCTGTCTGGTGGACTGGCGGTCACACTGTGTGCCCTCAGTGCAGCTGTGCTGATTCAGCCTTCCCTGGTGCCAGGCTCTGTGCTGGGCTCCGGGGATACAGAATTACTCTCGTTCATCGGAACCGTTTGTTGAGAGATTAAATAAATGAAAGGCGCTTCACTGATTAGTCAAGACAGACACAAGCAAGCCGTTGATGATAGCTCAGGGTGGCAATGAGTATGGAAGGAGCATCGACATGAGGGGGTGAGGAGGGGTCGGAAAATGACTTGTAGCCAGGCACTGGTTGCACTGGGTTTGGAGCATTCGTGGGGAACTTGGCCAAGAAGGAGGGCGGGTCTTCTGGCAGCCGTGGAAAGACACGAAATGGCACGATGCGTTGTTACTTAAGGTCCAGCGCAGAACATTCTAGATGCCGGAAGGAGCGTTGCGTGCGTCTTGCTGGCGAGGTGATCGAGAACAGGGAAGGAAGGAAGGGCTCCGTGCATGTGTAGGAGCTTGAATGGACTCGAGGAAGCTGTCGGGGACAACTTTAAACATGAGTTTTGGGACAACTCACTTGGCCGGTGGGAGTACAGGAGACATCGGGTCTAGGAGGAGAGGTGACCAGTGAGCCAGATGAGGGAAGGGGGCTTCCCCGGCATGGGGAGTTAGAGTGTGTGAGATACTAAGAGGTAGACTCCTAAGTGTTTAAGTGAGTGTGGGGGGCAAGTCGACTGAGTTTCTGTAGGATTACTGGATTCCCTATGTAGGTAGACCCTGGTGCCTTTTGTCAAGATGCAATGATGTGAGAAGAAACAGATGTTTTGACAGGTGAGCTCATCCATGTTGAGTTTGGGCTGTCTTAGGGGCATCCAAGGGAGATGGTCAGTGGACCACTGGATCTGAGGGTCTATAACTTACACCTGAAGTTGCACTTAAAGATTTAGGAGATAAGTCATTGCTGTGTTTAGCCAAGATGACTGAGTAAAGAGGAAGGGTGGAAATAAATCTGAATCATGATTCCCACGTCTTCACAATTCTTCCCGTTAGAAAAGTCTGTTATGGCGCTGACCAGTTTCCCTAGTACATTTCAAATTGTTTGATCTAGATTCAGCTTTTGGGGACTGCACAATGAAAAGCAGTTGTGGTTTTATTTTCATTAACAATCGTAAATACCCCGACTTATATAGCACTTTCACATCGTGATATGTGGGCTAACAGAGGATGCCTTGTTAGTCACGGATCAGAATCTTAGGCCCAGAGGGATTAAACAGTATCCCCAAGAAGCAGCTGTAGAACTGAGGACATCGTATCTTCTGACTTGATCAAACCATGCCTTCTAAGTTAGATGTTTCTGTGTTGGAAATGTGATGTCCCATCAGTAGCATGTTCCACCTCCATATCTACAAACAGGCTGGGCCACTTGACGTTTTCTTACTTGTACCTGTTGTTGTTGGTTTTTTTTAAGTTTTTAGGCCTGGCGTGGTAGCTCACACCTGTAACTCTAGCACTTTTGGAGGCTGAGACGGGAGGATCACTTGAGGCTAGGCATTCGAAACCATCCTGAGCAACCAAGTGAGACCTTGTCTCTTCAAAAAAAATTTTTTTAAGTTAGCCAGACAGTGGCTTGGACCTGTAGTCCCAGCTACTTGGGAGGCTGAGGCGGGAGGATCGCTTGAGCCCAGGAGCTCAAGGCTGCAGTGAGTTATGATTGTGCCACTGTACTCCAGCTGGAGCAACAGAGTAAGACTCTGTCTCTTTAAAAAAAAATTATTGCATGATGTATTTAAGGTGTACAACATGATATTTTAATACATATAAGCATAACAAAGTCAGAGGATACTTGATTTTTTGTGTGTGCAGAGGGGATTAGATAAGTACCTTTAGGCCTTTTGAAGGCCTTGAATTGGTAGATTTTGGACTGAAGAAATACTGTGAGGTTCTCCCAACATTTTTAAGCAATATGTGTGCAGCTGTTCCAAATTATTAAAACGGGCAAGGAAATGCATTTCTGGGTGAGGGATGTGGAACTTTCCTGACTAGAACGTGTTTTTATGTGCTTCAAAATAAAATGTACTTTCTATTTCTGAAAAGCCGTTAAAATGACCAGAGTATTTACTCCTGTGGAATTTAGAAGCCAACATGAGGAAGCCGGGACCTGGGTCCGCCTCCAGTAGGGAGCTGCCTGTGTCCATAGTCTCCAACTGTCTGGACTGTCATGGCCGTTTGTGGAGCAGTGCTGCCACCTTTTTATAGAGTGAGAGATGATTCAAACGGGCAACAAATGTAGTCTCACGGCCTTAGGGTTTGTTACCACACTTGAACTTCATTCACTCAGACTTGATGCTTAACAACTAGGCTCCTCCCCTCATCCTCCCTAGCAACTATTTTTTCTGATGTTACCTGTGGAACTGCTCTTACTATTCAGTGAATCTCTTAAACATTCAGCCGGAGTTTTGGCAACAAAATCATCTGGGCAAAGTGAAGAGTGAGGCGGTATGTTTAAGAGAGTGGGAAGAGAAATGAGATGGAACCTCATCCAGGCTGGAGTACAATGGCATGATCATGGCTCATGGCGGACTCGACCTCCGGGGCTCAGATGATCTTTCCACTTTAGCCTTCTGAGTAGCTGGGATTACAGGTGTGCACTACCATGCCCAGCTCCACCCCCAGCCCCTTTTTTTAAAGAGGAGGTTTGGCTCTGTTGCCCAGGCTGGTCTGAAAATCCTGGGCTAAAGAAATCATTCTTCTCGGCCTCCCAAGTGCTGGGATTACAGGCGTGAGCCACCAGCACCTGGCCCTTGGCCCTTCAGAACTATTTTTAATGTACAGTTGGGCAGTGTTAAGTCTGTTTACATTATTGCACAATAATCTTCAGAACTCTCTTCATCTTGCAAAACAGAATCTCTGAACCCATTAAACAATCGCTTCCCATTGCCCTCTACCCTCCTATCGCGAGTAACCATCATTCTACTTCTATCTCTATGAATTTGACTGTTCTAGATACATCATATAAGTGGACTTATACAGTGTTTGTGTTTTTTGTAACTGACTTATTTTCCTCAACATAATGCCTTCAGGGTTCATTGTGTTGTAGCATGTGTCCAAATTTCCATCCATTTTAGGACTGAATAATTCCATTGTATGAACATGTCACATTTTATTTATCCATTCATTTATCAGTGGATGCATGGGTTGCTTGCACCTTTTGGCTTTTGTATGTTGATTTTTTTTTTGAGTCAGAACTCCACTCTGTCGCCCAAGCTGGAGTGCAATGGCACACTCACGGCCACTGCAGATTTAACCTGTTGGGCTCAGGTGATCCTTCCGCCTCAGCCTTCTGGGTAGCTGGAACCACAGGGGCGCGCCACCACGCCTGGCTAATTTTTTTGGCTTATTGTAGAGACGAGATCTCGCCAAGTTGCCCAGGCTGGTATTGAACCCCTGAGCTCAGGCAACTCTCTAGCCTCCGCCTCCCAAAGTGCTGGGATTACAGGCATGAGCTGAATATCTTTTACACGCTCGGTAGAAAGTTTGAAAAGCCATCCTTCACTTAGGGAAATATATAAAAGAGAATAAGAAAGTGCTTGCAGAACATGGGTTTAAGTACAACTTCGAGAACGAGAGGCCCAGGGCATGTTCTGAATGTATGATTTTCTCTTTGTTTAGGGAACTTAAATATGGTCTGAGCTGTAGGTTTAGAATTTTTTTTTTTAAAGATGTGAATTTTGTTTGTTGGAAGCTCCAATCACAAAATGGGAGAGACAATAGCACCTATGTTCTTAGAAAGAGTCATGCTGGAATACAGCCACATGGCATTCAATGCTTGATCTTTAAAAGTCAGGTGAGTGGTTTATTTTGTATTTAAGTGCTCTCTCTCTCTCTCTCTCTCTACCCAGCAAGGAGAAAGGTCCTGAATATTTTTTAGGAATTTGAAGATTTCAACTCATGATCTAGTTTGTAAAATTGGATCTTAGGCCTGGCACGGTGGCTCCTGCCTGTAATTCCAGCATTTTGGGTGGCAGAGGCCAGAGGATTGCCTGAGCTCAGGGATTCGAGACTAGCCTAGGCAACTTGGTGAGACCTCGTCTCTACAATAAATCAGAAAATTAGCTGGGCTTGGTGGCGTGTGCCTGTGGTTCTAGCTACTTGGAAGGCTGAGGTGGAAGGATTGCCTGAGCCCAGTAGGTGGAGGCTACGGTGGCCGTGAGTGTGCCACTGCACTCCAGTCTGGGCAACAGAGTGAGGCTCTGACTCAAAAAACAAAGTAAAATAAAATAAAATTGGATCATGGGGCAGAAAAGACTGTCATGTCTTTGAGACGGGCAGCTTCTAAGGTGCTCCTACTTTTATTTATTATTGTTGTTGTTGTTATTATTAGAATTAGAGTCTCACTCTGTTGCCTAGGCTGGAATGCAGTGGCATGTTCATGGCCTCTACCCCTGGGGCTCAGGCAATCGTCCGACCTCAGTCTCCTGAGTAGCTGGGTCTACAGGCATTCACTACCACTCCTGGCTAGTTTTTTGGCTTTTTTTTTTTTTAGAGAGACAAGGTCTTGCTAATGTTGCCCAGACTTGTCTCAAACTCCTGACCTCAAGCAGTCCTCTTGCCTTGGCTTCTCCAAGTTCTGGGATTATAGGTGTGAGCCACCACGCCCAGTCATATTTATTATTTCCCTTAACAGGTGAAAAAGTTTTAAATTAGAAAGTTTTGCATATTGAAATGCAATTTACTCAGGAAAAAAATGTTTTTTATCTGATGCGGTGTACAGTGTGTAAAATGAAAAATCAAATAAAAGTCTGGCTTGGTACCTTGTGTTAAAAACACCCTTTTATCAGCAAGCGCTTTCAGTACCTTCTGCCATCCTTGACCTAGCAGGACCCGGGAGGAAAACCCTCCAGCCTTTCATTCCATAGGAGACTTGGAGCGTCCCTGAAACGTGGCCACAGGGTGCCCAGGGCAAGGCTGAGGAGGGCTGGGGAGTGTGGCCAAGCAGATGGCACAGCTCTGGAAACTTAGGCGCCTGTGGTGGCTGTAGTGTAGATGAAAGGTAGTGCCTTCCTCACTTGCGGGGGGCCTCGCTTTCATGGGCTGAGAGCCTGAATGTGTCCAAGAAATCCTCGAGAAAAGATTAAATCAGGTATATTAGCAAGGAGATATGCCCTTCAGACGTTTTCTACCAAAATGGGAAAAATCTAGTCTTTCTTGCATAAAGCAATAACAAGTCTGTTACTAGCTTTTTAATTTTTTTTGCAAATAAGTCTCCCAGCTTTAAGCATTTTTTATTTTATTTTTTTGAATCGAGGTCTCTCTCTGTCACCCATGCTGGAATGCAATGGCAAAATCACGGCTCACCGTAGCCTCGACTTCCTGGGCTCAGGCGATCCCCCCTCTTCAGCCTCCTGAGTAGGTGGGACTACAGGTGCTCACCACCATGCCCAGCTGTTTTTTTTAAATTTTTGATAAGAGACAGGGTCTTTCTTTGTTGCTCTGGCTGGGCTTGAGCTCCTGGGTTCAAATAATCCTCCCAACTTGGTCTTCCAAAGTGCTGGGATTACAGGCATGAAGCCACCACACTTGGCCTGTTATTAGCAATATTTATGTGGAACTTTTAATTTCTTGACAATGTATAATAATGAGGGACTGTGTTTTCATGGTCACTCGCTGGGCAGATTGATGGATGAGGAATGCATCTTCAATGTCATCTTGTGAGGTCAGTATTGGTTCAGGAAAAGCTTACAACCACCAGGACCATGGTGGTTGTTGGCTGTGATTAACTTCTTCCTGTAACTAAACCAGCTTGGATGGCTTTGTGGGGTTTTTTTGAGTCGGAGTTTCACTCTGTCGCCCAGGCTGGGGTGCAGTGGCACACTAAGGGCCACCCCAGCATCGACCTGCTGGGCTCTGGCGATCCTTCCGCCTCAGCCTTCCAAGTAGCCAGAACTACAGGTGCATGCTACTACGCCCGGCTTACTTATCTGTCTGTCTGTCTATCTATCTATCTATCTATCTATCTATCTATCTATCTATCTATCTATCAATTGTAGAGACGAGGTCTCACCAAGTTGCCCAGGCTGGTCTCGAACCTGCAGTCTCCGCAATCCATTCAGCCTCCCAAAGTGCTGGGATTACAGACTGAGCCACCAAGTTTGGCTGAGCAGTGTCTTTTAAAGGATTCTCTGTGAGGGGGCTTCCCCAACCAGGAAAGGAAACGGAAACATGACTGTGAGATTTTAACTGAAATGGTCATTCTTTCAGAGAAAACTTGTGTGTAACGGAGTCTAGAATTAATGATGGTTTTATGAGTAAGTCAATACATTAAGAAAAAAGGCTCATCTCAGAATTTTACAGTAGCCATACAAGCATGTTTTGAACAGGGCAGGCATGCAAAATTTCCAGGAACAGCAGGAGAATCGAGGCTGTGGTGAGCGGTGATCGTGCCACTATACCTGGGTGACAGAGTGAGACCCTGACTCAAAATTTAAAAAGAGCCAGGTGCGGTGGCTCATGCCTGTAGTCCCAGCACTTTGAAAGGCTGAGGTTGGAGAATCACTTGAGGCCAGGAGTTAGAGACCAGCCTGGGCAACATAGCAAGACCTCATCTCTACCAAAAAAAAAAAATCAAAACAATTAACCAGACGTGATGGCATGTGCCTGTAGTCCTAGTTACTTGGGATACTGAGGCAGAAATGTCACCTGAATCTAGGAGGTCGAGGTTGCAATGAGCTGCGTGTGTGCCACTGCATTGCAGCCTGAGTGACAGAGTGAGATCCTGACTCAAAAAACCCCCCAAAAACCAACAGATGTGGGCATATCATTTTCTCTAAGTGTGTGTTCATGATGGGTAAATATCCTAATACTCAGTTAAATTAATGTAATTTGAATACTCAACTTAGTGCCCACAGGTGTGGCTTTTATGTTCTGCTTGTCACTGAGGAAGAGGATCGAAATAGGCTCAGTTCAACCCACCATGTTGACTGTTGGCTGTGTTGCCTGTTGGCTTCCTCTGTTGACATGCCTGGCTAAACAGAGTGACCAGGGTAGGGAAAAAAGCAAGAATATATTTCACAGTAAAAATGAACATTTGGGTACTTAACAGAGTAAAATCAACAGTAATGTATACAACTGCCATAAGACAGAAAACACGCCTGGTGTTTTTTTTTTGTTTTTTTTGTTTTTTTTTTATAATTAATCAGTATTTTTTATTATGGTTTTGTGGGGTACAGTTAAGGGTTAGGTGTACAATTACATTTCATTCAGGCAC
>NW_007253285.1:405562-406403 GCF_000164805.1 Carlito syrichta
TCAGTCATTTTCTTATAGTATTACATTGGATGTTCAAGGTCCATTATATGAGTGAGAACATGTGATATTCTGATCTTTGTTTCTGTGAGAGGTCACTCAGTATTATAGACTCTAGTTCCATCCCACGCCTGGTGTTTTACACACAGCAGAGGCAGGGGCCAGGCCCTGGCAGCCTCAAGCACTCCCCTCACCTCCACAGATGTCCACCTGGAAGGAGGCACTGGAGTGTCTGGGTCAGGGTGCTGCTAGAGGATACTTCTCCACGAAAGAGAGTAGCTTCTACCTTTGTTTCTGATCAAATCCTCCCACAGCGCTCCAGTAGGGAAAAATGGGCTTTGTAGAGAACTGATGTTTCCAAGGACTGGAGCATTGACTCATGAAAGCACCAACCATATCTTTTCTTTTTCTAATTAAGGTTGCGTTCACTTAGCATAAAACTAACCATTTTAAAGTGTACAATTCAAGGGCATTCGGTACATTCCCCAATGGTATACAGCCAACACCTCTGTCTCAGTCTGTTTTCAGCTGCTATAACAGAATACCATATACTGGGTCGTTTATAGGGAACTGAAGTGTATCTGACTCATGGTTCTGGAGACTGGGAAGTGCAAGCGTATGGCGCTGGTGTCTGGTGAGGACCTTCTTGCTTTATTCTGGCAGAATGCGTCACGTGGGGAGGAAATGTGAGTTCGAGACAGAGAGAATGGGGAGTTGGATGTATTATTTCCTCAAAAATCCATTCTGCAGTAACTAACCCATTCAGAACAACGGCATTCATTCATTTATGAGGTTAGAGCCCTCATGACCTAATCACCTCTTTTTTTTTTTTTTTTTTTTTTTT